>NC_069113.1:27480000-27570000 GCF_025612915.1 Magallana angulata | reverse complement strand
AATCTTCTTCTCAGAAAATAATCAGCCAGGAAAGCTGAAACTTGTGTGCAAGTATCCTCAGGTAGTGTAGATTCAAAGTTGTGAAATTCATGATCCCCGGGGGTAGGGTGGGGCCACAATGGGGTGGTCGAAGTTTTACATAGGAATATATAGAGTAAATCTTAAAAATCTTCTTCTCAGAAAATAATCAGCCAGGAAAGCTGAAACTTGTGTGGAAGCATCCTCAGGTAGTGTAGATTCAAATTTGTGAAAATCATGACCCCCGGGTGTAGGGTGGGGCACAAAGGAGGGTTGAAGTTTTACATAGGAATATATAGAGTAAATCTTTAAAAATCTTCTTCTCAGAAACTAATCAGCCAGGAAAGCTGAAACTTGTGTGGAAGCATCCTCAGGTAGTGTAGATTCAAAGTTGTGAAAATCATGACCCCCGGGGGTAGGGTGGGGCCATAATGGGGGTCGAAGTTTTACATAGGAATATATAGAGTAAATTTTTAAAAATCTTCTTCTCAGAAAATAATCAGCCAGGAAAGCTGAAACTTGTGTGCAAGTATCCTCAGGTAGTGTAGATTCAAAGTTGTGAAATTCATGATCCCTGGGGGTAGGGTGGGGCCACAATGGGGTGGTCGAAGTTTTACATAGGAATATATAGAGTAAATCTTAAAAATCTTCTTCTCAGAAAATAATCAGCCAGGAAAGCTGAAACTTGTGTGGAAGCATCCTCAGGTAGTGTAGATTCAAAGTTGTGAAAATGATCCCTGGGGGTAGGGTGGGGCACAAAGGAGGGTTGAAGTTTTACATAGGAATATATAGAGTAAATCTTTAAAATCTTCTTCTCAGAAACTAATCAGCCAGGAAAGCTGAAACTTGTGTGGAAGCATCCTCAGGTAGTGTAGATTCAAAGTTGTGAAAATCATGACCCCCGGGGGTAGGGTGGGGCACAAAGGAGGGTTGAAGTTTTACATAGGAATATATAGAGTAAATCTTTAAAATCTTCTTCTCAGAAACTTATCAGCCAGGAAAGCTGAAACTTGTGTGGAAGCATCCTCAGGCAGTATAGATTCAAAGTTGTGAAAATCATGATCCCTGGGGGTAGGGTGAGGCCACATGGGGGGGGGGGGTGCTAAAGTTTTACATTGGAATATACAGTAAATCTTTTAAAATCTTCATATCAGAAACTAATTAGCCAGGAAAGCTGAAACTTGTGTGGAAGCATCCTCAGGTATTGTAGATTCAAAGTTGTGAAAATCATGACCCCCTGGGTAGGGTGGGGCTACAATGGGGGGGAGGGGTCGAAGTTTTACATAGGAATATATAGAGTAAATCTTTGAAAATCTTCTTCTCAGAAACTAATCAGCCAGGAAAGCTGAAACTCGTGTGGAAGCATCCTCAGGCAGTGTAGATTCAAAGTTGTGAAAATCATGATCCCTGGGGGTAGGGTGGGGCACAATGGGGGGTCGAAGTTTTACATAGGAATATATAGAGTAAATATTTAAAAATCTTCTTTTCAGAAATTAATCAGCCAGGAAAGCTGAAACTTGTGTGCAAGTATCCTCAGGTAGTGTAGATTCAAAGTTGTGAAAACATGATCCCTGGGGGTAGGGTGAGGCCACATTTGGGGGGGGGGGGTTAAAAATTTACATAGGAATATATAGAGTAAATCTTTTAAAATCTTCTTCTCAGAAACTAATCAGCCAGATGATTCTTTATAATTGTTAAGACTTTGGCTCCAGGACAATTCTTCGGCCTCACAAGAAGGTTCAGAGTTTGATGTAGCTTAATATCCCATATATAAACAATTGTAAAGGATCTTTTTGAGAACTGCAATACTCAACATGTGATATGACTATAAAATCATCCTGTTAGAAAAGGGACTAATGAATATAAACATAAGAATATCCAGGGGGAAAAATGGATTTTATTTATACAGGATCTACATGTATTATTGTACATTGTCCAGATTGTTTGTATTATGACTTCATTAAGCTGATTTTATCATACTTATTGTTCCTCAGGTGAGCAATGTGGCCCATGGGCCTCTTGTTATATATTTTTTTCTAGGGATGTCAAATCGGTCAATTTTTAGTAATCGGTTACTCGGACGTTTTTCCGATCGAGTACCCGGGTACTCGGTAAAAGTGTAAATAAATATGAACAAGTACATTGACGGTATGTTGTAGTTTGGTGCAACGATGGACATCAGTTTTTTAAAGCCTTTGCCTTCGACCATTTGTAACGGCATGAAATCAAACACAACCATATCAACAATCGCACGTGTAATATCATGAATATCATCTGTCTCTTTTCCCGAGAATTTACGGCTTCTTGGAGAATTGACAAAATTTGTCGTTCCCCCCGTATAGGATGAGTTTACTTCGCACAGCTGACATTTTACTTTTTTTGAATCTTCAGTTCTTTTAAAATATTTCCAGGCCTTTGAAGTCGGTGGTGGCATTTTGGGTCTGTTCAATTTCTCTTCTGTGTGCTATCTAATTTATATAATAGACTATATAAACGATGTTCATTGAAAACAAATCATTAAAGTAAGCCAAAATAAGGGTAGAAGACAGCCAAAGGTGAGAAAAGCTAGGTAACCGGTGGTTGGTCACGATAATTACTATATACCCGGTAAACACTGCCACAGGCGATAACGGTCATTTAGTATATTTAGAGGTGTAGGAAATTCTAATTATGTACAAGTGCAATGGACATTTTAAGTTTTAAAACCGATGTTTTAATGCATTATTAAATCAACTTAGAAATATTAAAAAATATACATCCGAGTAACCGAGTACCGATTTTAGTATTCGATACTCGGACGTTCGATCGAGTACCCAGTTAACTGGGTACTCGTTGACATCCCTAATTTTTTCCAATTAGATGATAGTGACACTTTTACTGATTCAGAACATGTAATTTGTTTTAAAATCGATCAAGGCATTCTCGAGAAATTAAGTGTCAAAGTTCTGAAGCGAGAGTCCGAGTAGCTCAGTCGATAGAGTTGTGGACATGGCCCAGGCGACCAGGGTTCAAGCCTCGAGTGCCGCAATTTTTTTTTTCTATTTTTCGCTTAGATCCACGGTTTTATCTTTGAATTGATAAGTTTGATCTAATGTATTCAAAAATCGTACGGAAGACCCACTCGTTGCTCGCAACGAGATCGAATCTAGTTATTCTTTTTTTCCTTACACATTTTGTGCAGGCGATTTTTTAGAGATGGCTCGTTCGATTTTTTTCAAATTTTCACTGATGATTCCTCGTAATCTGAATTTTATACTGCCTAGAAGATTTTTAAAAATTTACTTCTGGTCGGAAGTTATCGTCGTTTAACGATTTTTTAAAGCCAATTTTGTCTGCGACGTTTCTCAAAAACGAGTAAAGATAGAGGGCTGAAATTTTCAGAGATGATAGATCTACCCTTTTTCTGGTGTACCTCGATTAAGAGAATGTCTGCCGTCACTTCCAGTGTCCCTGGAAGCAGATTTAAAAAATGAAAATTTTCAACTTTTTTGTTTTAATTTTTTTTCTTAAAAAGATGATAGTGACCCTTTTACTGATTCAGAATATGCAATTTGTTTAAAAATCGATCAAGGCATTCTCGAGAAATTATGCATCAAAGTCCTGAAGCGAGAGTCCGAGTAGCTCAGTTGATAGAGTTGTGGACATGGCCCAGGCGACGGGGGTTCAAGCCCCGAGTGCCGCAAAAGTTTTTCACTCATTTTCGCTTAAAATTACAATTTTATCTATGAATTGATGAGTTTTATCTATTCTATTCAAAAATTGGATGGAAGGCCCACTCGTTGCTCGCAACGAGATCGCATCTAGTTAAGGTCTTCCGTTTCCAACGGAAGACCTTATTGTTATTGCTTTGTTTCTTTTTCCCTTTTATTATTTTTTTTTTTTCTTACGCTTTTTTGTACAAGCGATTTTTTGAAAACGACTTGACCGATTTTCGTGAAAACTTCAGATCTTGTAGATATTGATAAAAACCTTATATATAATTTTTTATTTTGATGACGTCATTTCCGTTCGGGAGGTATCGACGTTTTAGTGATTTTTAGAGGGTCATTTTGTCCTGCTATCTCCTCCTAAACGAAAAAAGATATTGAATTTAAATTCTCAGGGATTGTAGACAAAAGATTGTAGATGTGTTTAAAGGCATTTGTTGTTGTCTGGCTTCAAAGGCGTCGAAGCTCGCCTGGACCCGAAAATCGAGTTTAAAAAAACGACGTAATTTTTAATGGTTTTTGTTCTTTATCTCCTTTCCTGAAAATATTTTACAATAACATATAGAGCAAATAAAATTTATATTTACAAGATCTTCCGTTTGATAAAAAGAAAAAGGGGCTGGTCCCTCAAATAAGGGGCCAAAAGGGCTCTAAAGTCTTTCTCCCATAGCACTTTACTGAGAAATATTTTGTAATATGTTTAAGAAGCAAAAATGTTTATCTTTTTTTAATAAAACTATACATTATCAATTTTTTATTATGCATTACGTAATTAGGGGTTTTAAGGGGCCAAAAGTCCAAAATTTCGATCGAAAATATCTCAAAAAGGACAAATATTTTGAAAAGCAAGATGCTTAGAATGATGTTTTAAACAATATTCAATCATAAAATTTTCGTTATCTGGCCCAAATAAGGAGATGAGGGGTCGGCCCCTAAAATGTCCTATCCCAGATAGCTCTTAAACGGCAAAGAATTTCTAAACACATTTTGAACAAAATATGTTTAATATCAAAAGAACTTTCGTATGATGCCAAGAAAAAGGGGCTGGCCCTTCAATTTAGGGGCCAAAAGGGCTCTAAATTCTTTCTTCTATAGCACTTTACTGAGAAATGTTTTGTAATATGTTTAAGAAGCAAAAATGTTCATCTTTCACTAATTAAACCATACATCATAAATTTTTTATTATGCGTTACGTAATTAGGGGTTTTAAGGGGCCAAAAGTCCAAAATTTCGATCGAATATATCTCAAAAAGGACAAATATTTTAAAAAGCAATATAGAATAAAAGATGCTTAGAATGATGTTTTAAACAATATTCAATCATAAAATTTTCGTAATCTGGCCCAAATAAGGAGATGAGGGGTCGGCCCCTAAAATGTCCCATCCCAGATAGCCCTTAAAAGGCAAAGAATTTCTAAACACTTGTTGAACAAAATATGTTTATTATCAAAAGAACTTTCGTATGATGCCAAGAAATAGGGGCTGGCCCTTCAATTTAGGGGCCAAAAGGGCTCTAAAGTCTTTCTTCTATAGCACTTTACTGAGAAATGTTTTGTAATATGTTTAAGAAGCAAAAATGTTCATCTTTCACTAATTAAACCATACATTATAAATTTTTTATTATGCGTTACGTAATTAGGGGTTTTAAGGGGCCAAAAGTCCAAAATTTCGATCGAAAATATCTCAAAAAGGACAAATATTTTGAAAAGCAATATAGAATAAAAGATGCTTAGAATGATGTTTTAAACAATATTCAATCATAAAATTTTCGTTATCTGGCCCAAATAAGGAGATGAGGGGTCGGCCCCTAAAATGTCATATCCCAGATAGCTCAAAAACGGCAAAGAATTTCTAAACACTTGTTGAACAAAATATGTTTAATATCAAAAGAACTTTCGTATGATGCCAAGAAAAAGGGGCTGGCCCTTCAATTTAGGGGCCAAAATGGCTCTAAAGTCTTTCTTCTATAGCACTTTACTGAAAAATATTTTGTTATATGTTTAGGAAGCAGGAATGTTCAATTCACATTTATTTAACAAAATATTATAATTATTTTATAACGTGTTCCGTATTAAGGGGTTTTAATGGGTTTTAAGGGACCAGAAGTACAAAACATTGATAACATACCTCAAACAGAACAAATATTTTAAAAAGCATTATTTTGAAAATCAATATAGAATAAAATGCTGAGAATGATGTTCCTTACAAAATTCAACCATCATTTTTTTTTTGTAGCCCCAATAAGGAGATAAAGGGTCAAATATCAAAGTCAAGTTCATATAACCTTCAAAAAATCGCACGGAAGACGTCCTCGTTGCTCGCAACGAGATCGTGTCTAGTTCTTCTTATTCTTATTCTTCTTCATCCAAATTTGTCCAGGCCTTAACTTAAATACCCTTTGACATTAAGACTTCAAACTTGGAACATAGGTAGATGGTATTGAAAAGGAATGCACGCCACCAAGAGTTTTGACCTTGACCTATTTTGCTCTTCAAGGTCAAGCTTCTCATAAAAAATATTGTCCTGACCATAACACAAGACTCCTTTAACAAACAGACTTTTAACTTGTATCATGGATAGATGGTATATAACCTAGTTGAACCTTACCAAAATTTTTGACCTGGACCTAAAATTTTTATTTCAAGGTCATATTAGAAAAAACTTCATTGTTCAACTTCTGAATATATTTTGACAGAAGGACTTCAAACTTTAAACAAAGAACAATAATGATACACTTAGGTGTACTATTGAACAATATTTGACCTTGACCTTGTTTTACTCAAGGTCAAATTAAGAAAAAAATAATAAAATTTTGTCTGGGTCATAAGTTTAATACCCATTGACATTAAGACTTCAAACTTGGAACATAGGTAGATGGTATTGAGAAGGAGTGCACGCCACCAAAAGTTTTGACTTTGACCTATTTTGTTCTTCAAGGTCAAGCTTTTCATAAAAAATATTGTCCTGACCATAACACAAGACTCCTTTAACATACAGACTTTTAACTTGTATCATGGATAGATGGTATATAACCTAGTTAAACCTTACCAAAATTTTTTACCTTGACCTAAAATTTTTATTTCAAGGTCAAATTAGAAAAAACTTCATTGTTCAACTCCTGAATATACTTTGACAGAAGGACTTCAAACTTTAAACAAAAAACAATAATAATACAGTCAAAACTGCCGTAGCGGTCACTCCTATTAAGCAGTCACCTTTCGTATGCGGTCATTTTATTTCCTCCCGATGAAAAATCCTATATAATTGCCCTCTAAAGAGCAATCACCTGTCTAACGCAGTCAGCAGTCATCGTCTTTTGATCCGAAACTGTACAGTCGACATGCATTAGGCGGCCATCTTGGCCGGTCACATGATTTACACCCGGGGATTTTAAACATGGCTTCCGAATGTCGGGTATAAATGTAAACAATAATTATACGCTTGAGGCGAGAGAAACCAAATTAATCGATGTATTTATAATACATAATTGGCAGATCAGATACGAATGGGAATCAAGTAAATTGTTTAAACAAGTATTAACAATATGTTTGTTTTATAAACATGAATGATATACAGGTGTCAAAAATGTCCGCGGCGAGGCAAGAGAAAATTGCTTGATTTAATAATGATTTTGAGTTCAGATACCGTCGGTTAAAAACTTAATTGTTGATTTGTATTAAAAGTGTTTGTTTCTATATATACGGTACTCATGAAAATAGTGTTAGTGTTATAATTGTGAAAATGTCGGCGACAAGGTTTTACCACGTAATCATATGACTTTTTTGAATAATTTAAAGAAATATAAAAATTGCATGCGCAATGCATTGTAATGTATTTCTACTAATTTGTAAATATAATAGATACTATAAAAACATCAAATCAAATACTTTATCTATCATTTTGATACATTATGCTAAATATCAAGTATATAATTGAAATAAAATTGAATAATTGTTCTAAAAATGGATTTATTCAAAGTCTCTATTCAAAGGCCACCTCTGTTAAGAGGTCACTTTGGGTGCCTCCCGCAGGTGACTGCTTAATACAAGTTTGACTGTACACTTAGGTGTACTATTGATTTATATATGACCTTGACCATGTTTTACTCAAGGTCAAATTAAGAAAAAGATAATAAAATTTTGTCTGGGTCTGGGTAACATATAGCTGACATCATTCTTTTTCAATTGTTAAATTTGTCCCATATTACAATCCTTGGGGAGAAGGGGAGACATGTGTTTTTTTTGTAAAAAAACAATACCCACTAGTTTTATTTTGATATAAATTGATTAGGATTTGATTATACTTTTAAATAGAAAACTTAGTTTTTGAATATCTGACAGGAATTCCGAAATATTTGGATGTAAAATGTAGGTGGGAAACAGGCGTTAGCGTTCTAAGTTCTTTTTTGAGCACATTGCAGGAATTCATTGGTATTTCAACTACCATAATATACAAGTAATGTGATACCACAGCTTTTAGAATAATGTTGATATTGTTGACAGGATATGTGTTTGGTGGTGATGTCCTTCGTCTATTTCATGGACACATGGACGAGTGCTTGGCTATTCCTGAAGCTGGGAGTGAAAATGAGTTCAGGTAATGAGCGTTTATTGTTAATACAGGTATTTATAAATTGCTATACTATTTTGTGTACTAAGAAGAAACGAACAACAAAGCTTTGAAAAACAGATTCAGATAAACAAATTTCCTTTCTATTTTTATTATGCAATGTAGTGTTATTTGATGTTTCAGTGCTGTAATGTATGAAACTGGAGCTGTCTGTAGCCATGCTCGATCTTTATGGAGGATAGAAATCATCAAAACAAAGTATTAAATTAATGCATTCAAGTATTTAACACTTGCATAAATATTCGATATTTTGATGCAAACTTAAGCAAAACTGAAACTCTTTTTTGTAGCTAGATCAGCTTCATGTACCTTATTTGATTCTTTCATTTTCATACTTTTATATCATCTTTTTTCATGTGGGCATTGAATATGAAGCTGGTACTTCATTTTTTTAACATACTGCTTTCTGTTACAGATGGTCAGGGGCTTTCATCCAGTGGGGACAGCAGTGCCGATTACGTCACGTGACATCAGGGAGGTACCTGGGCGTGACCCACGATAAACAGGTGATTACAGTTCACCGCAACAAAGCAGCAGAGAAAGCCGTCACCTTCTATCTCCTGCAGACCAAGGTAAAGCCAGGCATAGTTCTGTATAGGAATCATGTTGGGAAGTGAAACCAAGATGATGGTTATTGCATAAAAAGAATATTACTTGATTTATAGGATGAAAAGAAACAATTGGAAACATCGGAAGAAGAGGGGATGGGGAAGTCTGATATTAAGTACGGAGACACCATTGTGTTTATTCAGCATAGTGACACAGGACTGTGGCTCTCCTACCAAACAACGGAGGTCAAGAAGAAAGGGGTCGGCAAAGTCGAGGAAAAGAAGGTTAGTATTGGACACCTTATTTACCAAATAAATGTATTTCGCTTGCAGAAACATAAGCTAACACATTTTGATAAACACTATATCTGTAGAAAGAAAAGACTGGATGAACACTGTACATGTAGAAAATATTTTGGGGGTTCATGGATATATGAGCAAACACCAAAGATTTTTAAAGGCTGAATTTAAAGTAAATTAAATAATTAATTGCTTTACAATATGTTCCTTGGAGGGTCATTGTTCTTAGACAAATGTCAAGGGGTAGCTGATATATATTTTCTGAGCTACATTTGGGAACAAGAACTCCAAGGCCTTTTGTGGAAATGACACTGAATTTATTGTGGTTCTTCAAGTAATAATGAATAAATGGTTTCCACAAGTACACCTACGTGATCTATAATCATATACAATTATAATATTACTAAAACACTCATTTTCAACATTCACTCGTTAAATTCATCGTTAGTTAAATAATATTTAAATTACATATATTGATTAAAATAACTCACCAAGTATAAGAGCAATATGAACTTGTAGATAATAGTCGGGTTGAAAAGCTATGAAGCTGAGTATCAACCGTCTGTCTTGGGTGGCGTCATGATATTAAATCAAAGTTTGTGCTAAAAATTAGATTATACAAACGGACATGCACACTCACTCACTCAAACCCGAAAAACCAGTCTAACACACCCATTCATTCACTGATCCACCCGCCAAACGTAACCACGTGACCTCTCATACTACTATCATACTATGAATGATTGTATGAATAAATGAAGTGGCGTGAATGTAAAAAAATGAACAATGGGAAATGAAAACATGAAATGTTGAAATAAATGAACTCAAATATGATAACTAATTAACTAAAATAATTAATCCTGTGACATTCTCCCCTGTCTGGAGAAAAAATGTCTCCTGACATTTTGCTTCAGATTAATTATGGACAACAATTCTGAAAACAATATAGCGACTGAAAATAATAAACATAAAACTATACATTTTCTGTGCCATTCTCTCTATGTCAGACATACCAAACTTCAACTGGCTGGTACCATTCTCTGTATCTTTCAGGTTTATTTCTCTCTCCCTAATAGACCTGCGTGGAATGAAAACATTAGTATCTGGGGCCAAAATTAAAAATATTTATGTTTCCCCTAACGCGACTGACCCAATTAAATCCCGCCGACTGAATTGTTTTTTTCATCACATTGAAAATACACTTCTTCTTTTTTTTATAAAGAAACCTTATTTTACCCAAAATTTTTTTAGAAGACCCACATCATTTTCGTTCTCCAATCATTCTGAAAGCCTCGATCATTAACATGGGCGAAATACTCGCTTAATGATCGGTAACTTTGCCGGAATTTCCTCTGAAAGAGAATGTGTTCTGATGAGTTCAAGATCGTGTAAATTAACCCCAGAGACATTAAAATGATAATCATTTAATTCAATAGACGTTTCCACAGCCTCAGTTAACCCCTGTTGTGATTAATCGATTGTCTTATCTTTATGGGTATAAATACGAGTGAGGCAACATGACAGTCTACTGTGCATTGAAAATGTACAACCGATGTTTATTACTTTTAGTGTTGATGTCAGAATTAGTTAGTAACTTGTAATTAGTTAATAACTTACCAAATTCATGCTAAACTAATTATTAAACAATATGCCTACAGTTATCTTAAAATTAAAATGATCCTCTACAAAATGGTTGTAATTGGGTCAAAAGGTTGGACTAATTCCTCCCAAATACACAGAAGTACAGAGACTGATTTTATTTGTCATTTAGCTAATACAATTCTGAAACATTTCATCTATAAAATGTATGAATACATCAAATAAATTAAATTTAATCGATTGGATAAGTTTTGAAAACTTTTAGAAGTTGTTTTAATTTTTATTAACTTGCTTAAAGTTTAATCCAATTTTAATCAAGGTTGGATCTGTGTATATCATCATTCCTGTAGGTTATGCTGTATCAGATATTTGAAAAAATTAAACAGTTCTCTTAACTTTGGCAAATTTCAAATCAACAAATACAAAAAAAGTTGGTTTTGGTTATGACTAAAATTTAGATGAAATTACGTGTAGGCCAAGTTACAAAAATCTTTAGTATCTTTTTCCTTGTCAAAGAAGAACATTCTCTGCAAGTGTAGTGATTTTGTGTAACCTTACTGTTGTAGAATCATTAAATATGACTTCACAAATATTTACATTTATTACATTACCTTAAGGTTATCAAATATTATTGTTTTAATATACTTTTAGACATTTTATATACCAAATTTTGAAAAAATAATCGATACTTTGAAGTAGGTACATTATGATCATTAAAATGATATTTAAATATTGGTTTACATGTACATCAACATACACATGATAGTGAATGTACTCATGCACATCTAGTCATTGAATCAAACATGTTAAAATTTAAGATGAAGAATATCAAATTAAGAATCCGATATTAAATTTGGTGCACATTCCATCGGCACAAGTATTAAAATTTGTTTTACAACGTTATATTTTTTTAGTGTTGTAATTAATTAAAGAATTGATTTATTTTTTTCATTTTTAATTTATAATGTATTTTATATCGTGCTCTGACAGAAAAAAAAATTATTTACCTACCTACCTACCCAACTTCAAAATTTAGGGTCGGGTTAGGGGAAACATAGATATTTCTAATGATGGCCTGGCTACACATTATCATCTATATTTGGTAAAGACAAATTAGAATTACCGTAATGTATTGTGTATAATACGCACTCGTGTATAATACACACCCCCCAAAGTTGACCAAAAAATGGCGAAAAAACAGCAGGTCCTATGTATAACACGCACCCAAAAAATGGCGAAATCAACGGCCGCCATTTCCCCTAAAACTATCGATGTTTCATTATAATTTTATAATCCATGCGCAATTTCTTTAATTTTGTGATCGGAACATAGGCCTAGCACAGCGATGAAAATCGACGGCTGCCATTTTTCCAAATAACTATCGTTGTTCAATGATAATTTTATAACCCAAGCGCAATTACTGTAATTTCATGATCGGAACATGGTCCAAGCGATGTAAGAGTCAAAGTTCTTACAATTATCAAAGAAAACATTTTATTGTTTATATTTACATCTTTCTTTTAACAAATTAATAAATTGATTGTAAAAAGTAAGTTAAATTAAATAAATTGATGTTGTGTACATCAGTACATTAGATAAAAGAAGCAGCCAAATTGTCTCCTATGGGAATCTGACATCATTATCATTATTTTTTGCAGTCCAGGATTTTTACGAGTTGAAGTATATCAACTCAGTATAGTCACTGCAAAGGGGTTTAATTCCCATCACTGGGTTAAGTGCCATTTTCATATTGATGGTCAAACTAATACATCAATTATCAAAATGCAATGATATGAATCATGAAAGAATAGCTTCTTTTATCGGAGCTAAACATTTTTATCAACGTATTTTAATCAACAGAAAATCATGATTTTCTTTTTGTTAATTGATATCAATCCGCACAAGAATATAGGTTCAAGGAAAATCTGATGACACATTTCATATACTAAGGATACATTATTGTTGCCATCAATAAATTATATAAAACACATCAAGTATGTTTCTTCATAACCAAGAACATTTTTATTGACTGATAAAAATATCACTATAATTCAATTTGACGTATTTGCATGTAGTGATATCCGTGTTGTAATGGCTTTTATGCAGATGAGCTCAGCTCAGTGGTGGACGTTTAACGTTTTCCCCACACACGATTTGAAATTCAAGCACATGAATGCGTTTCATTACTTACACTTTATCAAAGATGAAATGATTTTAGGGGGACAAAACAAAGAGTTGAAGCACAAGAGTTAAAAATAATCAAGAGATGGGGGGGGGGGTCTATGTGATTTGTTCTTTTGTCGAGTTGAAGGTCAGTGTGGCCCTGCAACATGCACATCTGGAAATCTACGTGCCTGTTTTTATACGTCATAGATTAAAAATAGATTTGTGTGGTAGTTAATGTGGGACGATATATAGTTTTGAGCAGTGTTGATTAAGAAATAATATCATAAACATTATGGTTTTTTTTTACAAATCGGTTTGATAAACAGAGGCAAAAAACTATTTTACCTAGTCTAACGTTATAGAATGGCAGCTTGTAGTTACAATGGTGTGCATTTTGGACATGAGTAGAATTTTGTCATTTTGTGTTTTTGGCTTTCTGGTGTAATGATTTGAATTCTATGTTAAGTATATTATATTTACATATCAATGTAGAATAACTTTAAATGCTATATAATAAAAACAACAAGACTGAAATCTACACGCCCCATTTATCGATTGGTCAGAAACTATGCAGCGACCTAAGAAAAATCACGGACTGCACAGAATATAATCATGAAGACGATTTTGGTGTTTCTTTTAGCTAACGTAATGATGTACATAAACAGTAATTTTGTAAATTTTACTTACCTTTTACAATCAATTTATTAATTTGTTAAAAAACATGCAAATACAGAGGGTTCCACTTAATCTTAATCTGATCGCGGTTAAAGTGATTATTTGGTTAATATGATATAAAATCAAAACACCGATCCATTTGCTATATAAGCCTTTGTAATTTCTACTGATAATCTGATTGGGAAAAAATGTCATTTTCGGTTAATGTGATACGATTTCTGTCGGCCGATCAAAAAATCAAATAACGTTTTCACACCTCTTCCACCATGTCCACACCTCGTATATACCTCTCACTGTGTAAAAAGCTTGGCACGTGCCTAAAACTTGCAAATAACGGTGCTTCAGGGGATTAGTCACAGCTCAACGCACACAGATGGTCAGCTGGTCGATAGATGAAAGATACCGACATCGATAGTTCAGGACGATCACATTCCAGACGACTCTTGCCTGAGGGCAATTTTGATTGAAAGAAATTGAGAGTAAATAATATAGTGTTGCTTGTTTCTGATTATATACATGTATTCACAGATACAAACCATTTGATGAGCAATTATGGCAATTAGTTCGTGTGTATGTGTACGCGCACTTATGGAATTCGGCTTTGAACTGATGTCGCTTAAATTGTAACAATTAAACAATTTAAGTTTATAAACTAAGGTACAATGAGCTTTGAACACTAGTTACAACATGTCATATAAACGATACTTTAGCTTGTGCGTAATTATGCAGTTTCTATAAGTAACCTGAAATTTCCAATCACAAATCATGCGAGGACGAGGCAGACGAGACAGAGACTGTGGACATTGACGATGAACTTCCCACAAATGTAAATGGTGTCAACAAGTGCATGGAGTACGTGCAAATATTCGTGGAGGAAAACGGCTGTGACAACTATGCACTTCTAGAGCAATTTGAAATGATCGCCCTAAAGAAAAGGCAGTCCAGGATCACAGAGTTCATCGACTGGATTCCGTAAAAAATCGCTCGTGTACTGATATGTGACTGACAATCATATAATGATTTTATTTTGTAGTGCCCATAGAAAATGATTTTATTTTTAGTGCTGAATCAGAAATTCATAAAAAATAAAGTTGTTTTTCTTTCCGGAAAGATTTAGATTATACAGGATCATTCTATCTATAAACGCACTTCCGGTTTAAGATGGCGTCCAATACATCGTATGATTATGGATAAGAGCAATCACATGCAAGTAAATAATGATTTAATCTGTAAAACCAGTAAATAGCGATTAAAAATCCAATAAAAATACTTTGTAATTATTTTATTTTGATATTTATTACATTAAATCGTTAAAATAGAAGTGTGGTTGAAAATAATGCATATACATATATGTATAGGTTGTTTATATTTCATGATTTCCTTTATGAAATGCTTAAACTGGTTTATGTGATATTCGGTTAATCTGATAATATTTGCCTGACAAATGGACGATTAGATTAAGCGGAACCCTCTGTATAAACAATAAAATGCTTCTTGATGATTCATGTGGGTTATGAAGGTAGCGATCATTGTAGAAAAAAATTTCATAACCCACAAACGCGGAAAATGTATTTTTTCTGCTATGTCGCCAGCTTCATATCCCCCCATGAATCACCAAAGAAAGCATTTTATTGTTTAAAGAGACAGTACGGTGCATCTTATCAAAAATCAGACTTGAAAAAATTTTCCGATCGGGTTCGGTATTTTTGTACTACTCATGAATGTACAAACTTTCAGAAAATTACAAAGTTTTTCATGCAATAAATCTAATTATTTCATTAAAATTAATAATTACGTATAACCTATCACTTAAATACATCGCAACGTGTTCGGGGTTCAGCCTTCTATACTATTACACATGCGTATTTACTGTAAAGAAAACACATGCAGGGCACGCGAAGAATCTCCTGGACAGGTTTGTTGATAAAAATATATGTCTTTTCTACTTCTCATAGGTAATAACTGTTCAAAGTTTTAAAATAACCACAATTATTATTTTGTAAGCATGTATTTTTCATGTTTATCATAGGAGTTGCTACAACCTTAATTTATTTTTTTATAAATGAGGCCCCTTGAGGGGTTATTTGACATATTTATATCTATTCATTTTAAAATGAACCTAAATTGGTAAACCATTTATAAATTACCGAGTAAGTAAGAATGTGTTTCATTTAGGGAATCGCTTTAACCTCGTTTTCCATGATGACCGTAGTGGGACGAAGATCTTGTAGTTTACTGTCAATCAAAGTCCACGTGGTACAAATAAGTAATATAAGATTATTCTGGTTTGTACTACCCTTGAATTTCCGGAAGCTCATAATTACGTTAATTAAGTATGTGAAAGGGATTTTCATGTATTTCAACTATTACAATAAACGTTATTTATTATTTCCTAACCATACAATAGGTAAATCTTAAGTTATTCAGACATGTGTTTTTAGCTGTACTGTCTTTTTAAATATAACACAGGCACCTGACGTTTTTAAAAACTTTTTTCTAAATGAAAAAAAATCCTTGTACTATAATATATAGTACAAGAATTTTAAAGAGAAAGGTTTAAAACGTCACATGCATGTGATTTATAAAACCTTTTAAAATCTTGTGTCTATATAGTTTTGTAAAAATGGTTTGAAATGTAATGTAAAAATGAAACAAGGTTTTGAAAAGAAGTATAATAACTTGAGGAATGACAGAAGAAGAGACCATCATTTGATCATTTTGCGGATTGCTCTCAGTGAAGTAGATACATGTTCAGATAAATCACAGGCAAAGACGTTATACATTTTTTTCATAATAAAAAATATTAACCTCTACTTAATAATAAGGTACATGTACCGGTATAGAGGGTATATATTTTTGTCCCCCGCCGCAACGCGGTGCGGGGACATAGAAATGCCGGGCGTCCGTCCGTGTGTCCGTGTGTCTGTGGGTCCGTGTGTCCGTCCGTCACACTTTTTTGTAAGCGCTCTCATGCCTACAAATTTTGACGGATTTTAATTAAATTTATACCAAATGTTTATACTACTATTACCTTGGTCAAGTTCGAAAATCAGCATTGGAGTTATGGGACTTTGACCACAATAATGACTCCGTTTTATCCAAAAATTGACCTTGTAAGCGCTCTCATGCGTTACTTAAATGTGGCCGATTGAATGAATTAACATTATTTGTGTTGATCGCCATAACAATACATACCAATACTGTTTAAAGCTGCATGGTCTAATTTTTTGGCTACTACAGTATCAAATAATTGTCCATGCAAACCAATTATCTTAATTTTGTTTTGCCAGAACTCACATTTACACTTGATGTCAAAGTCGTAATACAATCAACCCCGCCTCGACGTCAGGGCAAATTTTAATATGAGGCAAAATAACGCGATACCCTTTTTATGACGTTTGTTGTGTAAAAAAAAATTTCATCATTTTTTATTCATTAAAATATGGCTTAATTGACCAGGAAAACTACCGCAATGTCTGTTATTATACACATACTTAGCATAACCATCGTTTAAAAGCGTACACAAAATCTGATAATAAAATCGGACCATGCACCTTTAGAAAAGGTGTTGTTCTGTTTTTCTGTTTTTGTATGCGTAATTTGCAGTCTTAACAATAAGTGAAACTCATATTTATTGCCTTTTTATGTTATGACAACTGTTTTAGTCAGTTCTGGGCAAAAACAAACCAGTTCAATATATGTTTACATTTTGACCCTCAAATGTACAAGATGGCCGAACATATCCCTCTATATAATAATACTAATAATACTATTATCAACAAAGGACAGCAACATTTGACGGAAATTCATACCAACAAAACACATATGCAAACAATAACAAGACTCAAGAAATAAAAACTCTGTATCGTGCTTCTAACTCAATATATGACTTAAATTTTGGCAAGACATTAAAAATACCCCAATTAACCATTCTGAACATAAAGAAAAAGGAAAAATGAAATTTAAAGTCCCTTAAGGTACTTCACTACACCGAGACTTATACTTTTTAAAACACTACGTCACAAGATGGCGATTTAAATGTTTTGTTAAACTGTTTGTATCAATCGATTCAGATGTATATCGTCATAGCTCAGTGGTTAAACTATCAGACTTGTGAACCGCATGTCATGAGTTCGAATCCACCTGGGCCTTTTGTTTATGTTTACTGAATGAAATTTTTGAAAACACCATTTTTTATCTAAAATTGCATTATAATTACTTATTTAAAGATGATCTTTCACGATTCATGATTTTTTATCTTTGATATGTTATGGCCTAGTATGATAAGATATCTATATACTTTATTAATTATTTATTTCAAATTCTGCTTATTGAGAACAGAAAAGGGGCAATAAATGTCTGATTCCTGAAGCATCAACTCGTGTCAGTACTTTCAGTACTTTGATTTGTAGGTTGCTGTAGGTTTTGACTAATCAATAAACGGGGAGTCAATATCAGTCCTGTTAGTTTCTATAGAGCTATGAATTGACTTAAGTTTCCGTATGAAATAGAGGGGATTCTTTTCAGTATATGTATATATTATTATATAAATTTTTCAAATTCCAGGCTGTGATGCTTGTGGAGGGACACATGGATGATGGTTTCACATTCTCTAGGGCTCAAGAGGAGGAGTCCAGGTCTGCCAGGGTCATACGCAAGTGTCAGTCCATCTTCCACCGCTTCAACAAGTAAGTTTCATTGATAGACCTAAGGGTGTTTACAAATATGAAACGTTGTAAAATTGTGCTATGGATTTTACTTTAATTTAATTACAGTTTCATACACAAATTAATTACAGTGTCCTTGATACATTGAAAACAGAGGGTAGAACTGGAATTGCTTGGTCCAGGATAACTCTTTCAGAGGTCCTAAAATGTTTGGAAGATATGATTGAATACTTTGCTCAACCAGACAAAAATGAAGGTATATATTCCTGATTATTTTGTGATCATTATGTTGAGACAGGTAAGATCAGTCATGGACTTAAAGGGGCATGGTTATGATTTTGGTAAAATTCTTTTTTCTGTTTTTATTATACACAATGCTTTAGGAAAGCATTTCTAATAATCAATGAAATTTGAGAGTCAGTCATAGAGCTATAAGCAAGATTCAGGGCTCACAATTCTTTGTCATGTAAACAAGGCTCGTGCCCTGTTTTTGTTGACATAGTTTCAATTTACCTGTAAAAAATATTTTTCAAGCTGATTTGTCTATCTTCTTGTTCATTTTAGGCATAAACGGTTCCTAATTGTTCAACACATTCATTTTAAGTCAAAAACTTGAATTTTCACTTCAACATTTTAAAAAGTGTAAACAAAAGGGTTGTTTACATAGCAAGCTCTGTAACTTGCTTAAAACTCAAGGAATGGCACTCATATTTTGGTTGCCTATTAAAAATGCCTTACTGAAGCATTGTAATTATTAAAATCGGAAAAAATAATTTTTGACCAAAATTGTGACCATGCCCCTTTAATGAAAATATTTGTCTTATTTTTTTAAAACAGAACATGAAGAAAAACAGAATAAGCTGAGAGCTCTTCGTAATCGACAGGACTTATTCCAAGAGGAGGTAGGGGATTGCAGTGTAATAAAAATGATTGATTTACATGTGTATTTTTCTATTTGTAGGGAAGGTAAATTCTGTGTAAAACAGAGTGACAATATTTAAAATACTCATACACAGGTTCATGTATGCAAGATGAAAAATGATGTTATGCTGTTGTACATCTTGATTTAGGGAATGATTGCTCTGATCTTGGAGACAATTGACAAGTTTAGTCAGTACAAGAGTCCTCGACATTTTGCTCACTATGCAGGAGAGGAGGCTGCCAGTACCTATGAAGACATTGCCAGTTATCTCTACCTTCTTCTTGGTATGCTCACTTTTTAATCTGCCTTAAGTTTGATATTATGCCTTAAAGTTTCCTTCACTCCCTTCAGTAAAGTTTTACAGAGGTGTTATTAAATACGTGTAACATTTTTGGGGGTCTCTAGCTGCCATGATTCAGGGAAACCGTGCCAACTGTGCCCAGTTTGCTCAGTCCTACCGCCTTGACTGGCTGGTGAGGAGACTGGAGGGGCAGCAGTCCTCCAAGGGAGTGCTGGACGTACTGCACTGTGTCCTCATTGACAGCCCCGAGGCCCTCAACATGATCAAGGAGAAACATATCATCACCATTATATCGCTCATAGACCGTCATGGACGTGACCCCAAGGTTAGAAGAATATCAGCGCTGTTTTTGTTTTGTATATGTAACAAACAAGTATGGTATATGTACTTCGTTTATTAACTATTGTTATTATTATGGTGACGCTCCTACAAAACATAATACATATATAAACCTCACAATCATAAAGCATCACAATAAATTCAATTACTATAATGACACACATCAATTACAATATATTGTTTTTCTACTTTATCTTATATTTAATAAATGATGTCATAAAAAGAAATAACCCTATTACAATATTGAATACTGCAATGTTGCAGATTAAAAATATACTCTGACAATATGTAATGCCATGATCAATAATTACTCAAGTACACAAGTACCTACCCTAAATAAGGGTGAAAGGAACTGTATATACACAACTGTACAATTACATGTACTGGTAGGTAATAACTGAAACAAACCATTTAGACATGTAACTATGCAAAATATGTATGTTAATAATTGTATAAAAATATACAATTTAAACTTTGTAAACGTTCTTAATAATTTCAACATATACTCTCATCTGTGATACAATGATTACTTTGATACAATTACTGATAAAAACTATCTTTACATTCAATACAATATAGTAGCAGTACAATTATTTTACTTACAAAAGTTTTCTCAACTCACAACTGGCCTCAGCAATGGTCACAAACAAAATGGCTATTTTTCGAAATTTATAATCTCAATGATAATTGAAAATTTAACAAAATCAATTTCTTTATAAAATAACTTTAAAAAAAAACTATTGATATCAGTTCACTATATGAAAAGTACATTACATTGTCATTATAAAAAAAATACTAATTCACATAAATGTTAAAAATGTTCAAACCATTTTCCTATAGATTAACTTTATTGTTATTATGATGTAATAAAAAAAACACATCTTGTTACATAATTGTCCGTAGCCTACTGGATAAGACAATGGTCATCATTTTCAGCGGCCATGGTTCAATCCTCAGTGGAACCTTTTTTTTTATTTGAATTTTTTTTTTAAACTTATATATGAAATATTAATAAAACATAGGATATACAATTCTTCATCTCACATATATATAGGATTGCAAAAGATTTTGGTTTTTTATTTTGACTTTTTTAATGTTTTTAAAGGTTCTTGATGTTTTGCGGTCACTTTGTGTTGGAAATGGAGTTGCTGTAAGAACAAATCAAAATCTAATCTGTGATAACCTTTTACCGGGGAAGGACTTACTGCTGCAGACCAGTCTTATCAACCATGTGTCAAGGTGCAACTTTAAGAAAATATTTATCCCCTCGCGCAACTTGTTGAGAAGGGGATATAGCATCGCTACCGTGCGTGTGTGTGTTCGTATGTATGTATGTATGTATGTATGTATGTATGTGTGTGTGTGTGTGTGTGTGTGTGTGTGTGTGTGTGTGTGCACTCCATTTCAATTTTCTAGTAAATTAAAAAAAAACCTTCCAATAGAATTTCCTCAACCTTTGCACAAATATGCCTCATTGTAAAAGATTAAAACAAATGCAATGTCATATTAATTGGTCAAATTTTTATGCAAAAACTTAGATAAAATTACACCATTGTAAAGGAGGGGGGCATACATTATGACAAAATTCGTTTAAAACTTAAAATATTTATCATAGATTGCACACTTCTGTAAAATAACAAATAAAAAATGCATGTGCCTTTCCAAACCATTAATACTATTACAAATTATTATTTCATTAAATCAATGTCATAATCAACTTTGTATACGAGTTATCAATGGAAATTTCTGAGGAAGAGTTATCAATCACCCAGAGCGAAAGTAGCTTGACAGAACAACGTTACATTGAGTTAATAGAGTTAATAGCTTAATGTGTTTGAATGTTTGTTATTATCCCCTCGCGCAACTTGTTGCGAGGGGGATATAGCATCGCTGCTGTGCGTGTGTGTGTGTGTACGTATGTACGTATGTATGTATGTATGTATGTCCATTTTAGCCTTTTAAGCAAGATTCAAAGAAAACCCTCGCATGAAAGTTATCAAACTTTGTACACTTCATTAGCATGCTAGAAGGACAAACCCTATTTATTTTCAAGGAATTCAGTTGCATAGATTAGAAAATTTATGTACAATTTCCTTTGTGAAGGTATTCATTTTAAATGGACAACTTGATATTTTGTTGAATGTAAGACTTGTTAAGGTAAGAAGCTAAGGAAATGTTTTTGAGAAATGGGGATTTGGAAGGATGTCCAAAATGAAAAACTGAAGCAAGCAGGAGATAAAGTTTATCCTAGTTTAATCAAACCAAGCAACCATCCGAGCCGAATTTTGAGCTATATTGAACGAATTACTCAGAGAAGAACAGGTTCATAATTCAGAAGAGACTTTGACGAATATCATCAACATGATTAATGGGAATTTATTCATGTAAATTGCTGAAGATATGTTAATATTTTAAACATATTTGGGTTAAAATTACGACATGTTATCTCGAATTTTCTCATAGAGTTGACAATAAATCGCCAGATCTTAGCTACGTTTCATTTTCAATATCAAACTTAAATTTTCCTACACTAATTGTCTAAATGCATAATGTATGTCACTGGATAAAGAAAATTTGTAAAACTTTATTGCTAAAGTTTAACACGTTTGAGGTGTGATTTCGCTACAGTACCCGCAACGTTATTTTTTACAAAATAAACGATAGGATAGGATTCACGCACGATAGGATAGAATCAACGCACGATAGAACAGTGTACACGCACGAAAGAATAGGATTAACGCACGATAGAACAGTTTATACGCACGATAGGATAGGATTGATACACGATAGGAAAGGATAAACGATGTTCATGATAAACGTATAAACGATCTTCACGAACAAACTGATAATGGCAAAATTTGAGGAAGAACAAGTACAAATAAAGATTTACGTGGAATTTCTTTTAAGTAACAATTGCCGAGCTGCATAATTTATAGAATTTATAAAAATGACCAGTGTATTTTTTTAAAACGGAAATTATGAGGTTTAATGATCATTAAATTTGTTTTCATTACCGAACACCTTAGCCGATTGCCGCGAATATTTCAGCCCCGGATCAAATCGCACGGAAAATAGCGGGTTTAATTATATAAATCCAACTCTTGTTTAAAGTAAATATAAAATCCATCATAAATACATTTTTTTCTGTGTAAGAAAATGATGCATTAAAAACGATTACAGACAAGTTAAATAAATATTTACGCAGATACACTTTCCGCGTAAGATTTTTTAACATTGATTTCATTACCATACATCCTAGCTGATTGCCGAGAACATTTCAGCCTGAAATCAAATATCACACGAAAAATAACAGGATCAATTAAAATACACCTCGGGTTTTAATTAAATATAAATTATATCATAAATACTTTATATTTGTTTCTGTAAAATATGATGCAAAAAAATTATATTGCATAAATTAAAGTTAATGTTTAAGCTACAATTCTTGTTCTATAAATATTCGTATACTGTGCACCGAACGAATCGAAACTTATTAAAAAATTTACTTGCTTATGAAAAGGCACGAAACGATTAACACGATAGGATAAACGGAAGAATTGTTGAAATTAAACGATAAACCTGGTAGGATTAACGCACGATAGGATAAGATTAACGCACAATAGAACAGTATACACGCACGATAGGATAGAATTAACGCACGATAGAACAGTTTATACGCACGATACGATAGGATTGATACACGATACGATAGGATTATAGGATTGTAAAAAATAACGTTGCGGGTACTGTAGCAATGGGAGTAATACTGTACAACCACGTAAATGCACCCATCCCCCATGGATGTACCCCAGAGCCTGCATGGGGATTGGAATTCAAATTGGTTTTTAACAAGTTCAAATTTTGGTCTCTTCAATTACATGTTTATTCCTAAATAAGGCATTTCCCCAAACATTATTTCCATTTCGTGAGGGGATGCTCCGCTTTGCGGTGCCCTTGTTTAGATCTTTATATGAATGTAATATGAAAAGTGTATTTTCCTGAACCCAAAAATTACTTTGTAATTAAAGCTGATGTTTAATTGGGAATTTGTGATTACCAACACATTCATCTTATTGAAATATAAATCTGATAGCAAAAGTACATACCGTATATAATATTGTAAGCAATGAATTTTGTTGCAGCATAAGGCCAAATATTTATGTTGGGGTGAAAGAAGGATCTTCCATGTACAAAAAGTGGTATTTTGAGGTAGTTGTCACTCAGTTTGAGGCAGCCAATCACCTTCCACCAACAATGAGAGTGGGTTGGGCCAACACTGAAGGCTTTATTCCATATCCAGGAGGGGGAGAACACAGGGGAGGCAATGGCATTGGAGATGATCTGTACTCGTATGCTTATGATGGAGTCAACTTGTGGACAGGTCAGTTTACGTGCACACATATGTCAGAAAATACCAGTAAGTAATTTGTAACACCAATTTATGTTAAACATATTCTTCTGAAAACAGGGGGTAAGAAAAAGGCTGTAAGAAATTCAGATGAAACATTTAAACCTGGCGACATTGTTGGATGTGGCCTTGACCTGACCATCCCTCAGATCACCTTCTCCGTCAATGGCAAGCAAGTGCTGGGATTCTTCAAGGACTGCAATCTGACTGGCTTGTTCTTTCCTGTTATTTCCATGTCTGCCAGAGTTGGGTTTGTTGAATTTTTTATATGTCAGCATCAATACTAATACATAGATACATGTATATAGCTGTTCATAATTATAGTCTAAACTGTTTGGTTAAGGTTGAACAAGATTTTCCAGTTGATCTCTTAGGTTACATCAGTTTAAAGCAATATGAGCTGCAATTTTCATGTTGAATTTTTTTTTTTAAAGAAAATGTTATTTTCTACTAAAATGACAAAATTATCATGGTTTTTAAATTTTTGTTAGGTCTGATTTTGTGGGAAAAGCTATTAAGAAGCCTTAATAGGAGCAAATTTGAATTATTGTCGTCCTGTACAAAAACTGATATGCTTTATATTCCTTATAAGTGAAATCTTTCTCCTTACAAGAATTAATGATTTTTACAAATCTTATTTATCATAAAAGTTTAAGTTACAGGCAGAATTATCATACTAGCAGGTTTTTGCAGCAAAGTAAAGTTCTAAAAAATACAGCTCATATTGCTTTAAGGAATCTGATCCATATTAGGACCTAATTATTCTAACCTTGAATATCAATCATGTATCATATACTCTTATATTAATTCAAAGCATTTTAGAATAGAAAAAAACTAACCGAGAGAAATTTTCATATCATTAACTAAGCAGTAATTAATGAATGAAGATTGCATTAAGGTCTTTGAGGACAAGCACATTTTTTAAAATAAAAAAGTAAATACTAAGAGTATCAATAAATGCTCTGGTGGAAAGATGCATTTAATCATTAGGAATAGGAAAGCTTTTTAAGAATTAAATTTCATAGATTAAAGCAAAGGGGACAACTCTTCGATAACAGGAAAAGGTCAATTATTAGGACACATTCCACTCTTAAATACTGATACTTAAACATGAAAAGTATGTACAAGTATACTGAGTATTATGCCCTATACATATCTGTCATGCATCCCAATTCATTGAACATGGGCTATTATGGATCGGATACCTTAAGGATAGCAATTTTAAGATGATTAATTATGTTAAATAATTTTTGTTACAGTTGTCGCTTTATGCTGGGTGGGGAGCACGGTAAGCTGAAGCACGGCCCGCCCCAGGGTCACTCTGCGGTGGTGGAGTCCCTGATGCCCAAGGACAGGCTCAGACTAGAGCCCTGCTTCATGTTTGGAGAGGCGTCCAAGAACATCCTGAGTGGACCAACCGAGATCACTGACTATGTTCCCTTTGTGCCAAAAGCTATTGATACAGCAAATGTAAATATATATACATGTAGCTGTCTTAATTTCATATTGTAGATTATTTTTGTGTTATTGCACAGTTTGTATGGTGCATCAATATACTTGCATTTATACAGATCCAGTTACCAATCTACATAGAGAAAGTGAGAGATCGACTAGCTGAAAACCTGCATGAGATCTGGGCTATGAGCAAGATTGAGCAGGGCTGGAAATTCGGAGAAATCCGAGATGATCAAAGGAAAACCAATCCATCCCTCACAAACTTTGAGAAACTTCCAAAATCAGAAAAGAAATATGTGGTGACTGTAGCATATGAAACACTTAGGCAAGAATGTTACTTTGATATTCAAGCACTGCAATATACATAACTGTATATAAACTCACGCTTGTTTGATAAAAGGAGACTTTGCAATGAAGTTTGTACATACAGTGCATCAGATGTGTAAACTCAATTTCTATGTAATTTTTTTTAGAACTTTGCTTGCAATTGGTTACCACATATCAATGGATGCACAAAAGAAAGAAAACAATAGACTGAAAATGATCAAACTTGGAAACGAGTGAGTAGTTACTGTATTCAGAATTAGTTTTGCTGTATGTTATAACACCTAATCACACTTCTCAAAGAAAAGTCTCATTTTAAATTCATTTAAACAAAATTATTTTGAAAAAATATTTGAAATAAGCCTAACTTTAAAGTCACAATTCATCATTTATGATTTGGTTTCAACTGCATTTGGTAATATTGTCAAGGAATGTGTATTATGGTATATCACACTTGTAGACAATGCAATAATACACATTCACAGTCCTGCCATTCATTTTATTGTGAAGAGTGAAATAAATGTGAAATTGTTAGAGATAATAATCAATCATACTTTTGTATTTCTGATAACTTTACTGAAATCTTCCCTTTTGGTAATAGCTTCCTTCAAAGCAATGGGTACAAGCCAACCCCCCTGGACCTGTCAACTGTTCAGATGAGTGAGGTCCTAGAGGACCTCGTGGACATGCTGGCAGAGAACACTCACAATGTGTGGGCCAAGGACAGGATCAAAAATGGCTGGACCTACGGCTTGTTTGAGGTGTGTAACTAATCTTTCTTTGTTACTCAAACATACAGTGTAAGTCCTTTGTTGTTTAAATCCTTTAGGAAAGGGATGATAATTCAAAATTATTGTACATGAAGTTTTTTTAAATCACTGATTTGAATTATAGGATGCTGCAAACAAGAGAAGTCCATTCTTAGTGCCATACAGTAGAGTCGATGAAAAAATAAAAAAAGCAAACAGGTAAAGTAATGTTATCTTCGATGATTATTTAGAATGGAAATTAAGAGTTTGTATTTTAAAGCAAGTTATTTTATATGTTGAAGATATACTTGATTGTAGGGAAGAAGCCAACCAAATTGTGAAGACATTGCTGGCTTATGGTTATAATTTGGAACCACCGACCAGTGAAATGGGAGAAAGCTCTCTCAGAGGTAAGGAGATGAAATTATTCAATATTAGAAGTCCAACAGATCATTCCATGCAGTATTACATTGTGCATTGTAATTGGTTGACACTGAAGACTTTAATTTAGTTTATGCATGTGCATGTATATTGTATGATTTTAGCTTATATAAGTGAGAAGGCAGAAATGCTCACCAAAACAAGGACATACCGTGCTGAAACTACCTATGGAGTGACATCTGGGAAATGGTCAGATATGCTTTATTGTAATATTCTATTCTTTTATTTTCACTTTGATTTTCCTAGCATGAAATGAATATTTTGTCTTTATTTACATTGTAGGTATTATGAATTTGAGGTCATTACTGCAGAATTCATGAAAGTTGGCTGGGCAAAGATATCCCTGGATCCAAGCACAGAACTAGGCTTGGATGGCAACTCCTATGCATTTGATGGTTTTGGTGTATGTATTTGGGCTTTGAAAATTCATTTTTTCACTCTTATCATCATTGCCTGAAGGATCAACTAATGCTCACAAACTGATAATTGTTTAATGTTAATTCAGGGAAGAAAATGGAACCATGGAGCAGAACCTTATGGCAAACAGTGGAGGAGTGGGGATGTCATCGGCTGTATGCTTGACCTGAACGACAAAACCATAAGTAAGTGCTGCACCAGCTGAACCTTGTTCTCATCCATCATTGGTCCTCTTTTTCTCTAATATTGACTTCTGGTTGTGATTTATTATCTGTACATGAGTAAAGAGCTAGCAATTGTTTTGTGACAGCCTTTTCTCTGAATGGTGAGCTGATGATGGACTCCATGGGTCAGGAGATAGCTTTCCGTGGGGTGGAGACAGGTGAGCCCTACGTTCCTGCTGTCACCCTCAGCTGTCACCAACAGTGTAAACTCAACCTGGGTCAGGATGTAAACACCCTTAAGTTTTTTACTTGCTGTGGGCTCCAGGAAGGATATGAACCATTTTGTGTGTATGTATAATTTGCATCATTATCTAAATAGCCAATGTTCTTTTCAAGATTTGATGCAGTATTTTCTCCCTTTAACCTTACATGGCCAATCTAAGATACTTGTTCAAGAACATTGTAGTTTCATTTAATCATCAAGGATTGCAATTAATTGTAGTAATTCTGTATTTATAAAATTGTGTACAACCATTACCTGTTTTTACAGTAACATGACCCGTCCGATGACTTTGTGGTATGGGAAAGAGCTGGCTCTGTTTGGAGACATCGGGGAGGACCACCCCAGTCTTCGGGTCCAGAGAGTCCCTGGGGCGTAAGTAATATTGTAATTGTATACATGGCAATAAATGTATTCACTTTCCATGTTGATACTAGTACTATCAATGAATGCTGATGTATCCACATTAAACTACAATGTACTCCATTATTTTTGGAATCAGGAAAAATGTCACACCTTGTTTGAAAGTGTTATCAAAAACCTTTGGAACATTGGAGAAGGTTCACTTGGAGTACCTTCGTCTTGGACTTCCAGTGATCTGCAAAGATGAATTTGGTGTAAGGTACGTGTCAGTATACGGAGAGTAAAGTTTTCTTAACAACACTCTATTATATAGCTTCATATATATGTGGTAATCAAAGTTTTAAAGGGGCATGGTCACGATTTTGGTCAAAAATTATTTTTCTGATTTTAATATTAACAATGCCTCAGTAAGGCATTTTAAATAGGCAACCGAAATATGAGTGTCATTTGTTGAGCTATAAGTGAGTTACAGAGCTTGAAATTCTTTGCTTTGTAAACAAAGCATTTGTTTACATTTTGAACGATGTAGTAAAAATTCAAGGTTTAGACCTAAATTGAATCGGTTAAATGTTAGGAATGTTTATCTATGCTTAAAATGAATATAATGATAGAAAAATAAGCTGGAAAAAGATTTTTTACTGTATATTGAACCTATGTAAACAAAATCAGGGCACGAGCCTTGTTTACATGACAAAGAATTGTGAGCCCTATATCTTGCTTATAACTATGGATGACTCTCAAATTTTATTTGATCATTAGAAATGCAATTCTAAACCATTGTAAATAATAACAGTTTTAAAAAAAAAGTTTTTATAATGACAGGTCTGCAACCTATCCGACTGCCTATGAAAAACGGATGAACCTGGAAAATATCCGGAGGCATGAGATGGACATCCAGGAAGAGAGTGGATACTCGGTGAACAATCTAGACACAACCATAGAGAACGGGTCCCTGGACAACAGCAGGATCCTGACAGGTAGGGCCCTGTACTCAGACAGAGAGGAGGATGTACCTTAAGCTTGCTAGAAACAATCTATTGATTATAATTACACTCAAAGCAGCTTAGATAGCACTATAGATACTTATCAAGAGTGGAAAGTAGAATAGAGCGATTTTTGACTAACAGTAAACTTATTTAGAGGCATACATGCCATTATCAGCATATTAAAGGCAAAATATAAAATTAAAAGCTGTGTATAAAATATAGGGGATGAAAGCTAGGTGCTGCATGTTTACATTAGAATTGATTAGCTGAGTTTTGAGCATGGACTTGGAATGGCATGATTTTTACACAGCAGATACTAAACAAGCAAGCAGTCCCTCCAACAGTGGCCCCAGTGAGCTGACCCAGCCAGAAGCCACCCCCATTACTCCAGTAAATGGGGAAGCCTCCATACGTAAGTCTGGTTTGAAGTCACCTGTTGTTTCCCATCCAGGTAATTCACCCAATGTGTTAACCCATTACATGTAAGCAGTACCTGTAAGATAATTGTTTTTAATTTGTACATGAAACATGATTTTCTTATAAATAAAAGTTTGACTAGAAAAAGGCAAACATAAACACACCCACACAAAAGCTAACAGGTGTTTTTAGAAATGAAATATAAATGAAATATGATTAAAGTAGCATGTGCATCTGGCATGAGGGTTAACAGATTTTATATTGTTCGTTACAGTTCATAATGGTTTCTTTTGGTAGAAAATCAGAATGCAATCAATTTCAATATGTATGTAGTAGTTTTGATTTTTTTTATAACACAGTTTTCTAATATTTATATACCTGACAGTTTCAACAGTTTATTATTACATAGGCAATTCAAAAACTTACTTTAGGTAATTCAATTTTAAGTATTTTTCATAATTTATAGTTCACATGTTTTGGAAAACAGGAAATAGTATCCCTGTTATCACTCTTGCCTTGCTATATAAGTTAGCTAGTATCTGGTTGCTACGTGTAAGTCAGTCTTCTTTCTTTGGATTTCATTGGGTTTAAATTAGTGAATAGAATCCTGGTAAGGGATTGACTACCTTATGGTAGGCTTCCATTTCTGTTCTTAGCACATAAACCTCGTGGTTTTAAAGCTCTGAGTAGATTTTTTTTATTAGCGTAGGTAAAGCATGATTTTTGGTTAAGTTAGGAAGTTAGGGCTTAATTATTTCAGATCTCTAAAGTTTAACAGTATTTTATTTAGGTTTTCAAATGTAAGCTTTTTCCCTTACTGAGTCCTGGTTTAAGGTGTTGTAGATAACAGTATTATAAGGAAGGTTCTCTTATTACTCTTATTATATAAAGACTTATGTTTTCATAAAGGTAAATTTTTAGGTAGCTTCTATTTTTATATTTTATGGTGGCCCAGTATATAGGGACATATTTTGATATTTGGCAATTATTTGACATTTTTGAATTTTCTTATCATTTTATTTTTAGATTAATTGTAGAATTGAATTGAATTATTAAGTATCCATTGTAATATGACTTCAGTATAAATTCAGATTATACCTATTTTCATAGTAATTTTCACTTTTAGTACTTCTGTTTGTTAATTACCAATTTTCCTATCATTAAATCTTTTTGCTATCTTTGACTTAAATCAAATTTATAAACATTATTAAATTGTGTTAAATCTTACTGGTGTTTTCATTTCAAGTGTTGACCATAGTTCAGGAATCCCCTTACATGGGTTGATTTTTAACTGAGCCATTATTTGACATTAGGGTTACTTCTATCACAAGAGTTATTGCCCTAATTGTACTGGTTCTGGTTATATATATAATTTTCAGTAAAAGTTGATATTCTTTCAATAATATTTTAGTAAATGGATTATCATTTTATTGTGATCATACATTTCTAGATGAAGATGATGAAGAATATGCAGATGAAATGATGAATGGTGACACAGAATTTAGAAAATGTGAGTTTAAAGGGAGAGAACTTGTAAAACATATTAGTAAATGTACATATTAATCATTATGTCCATGTTACCGTCAAAGTTATTTCACAAATGATTATACAAACGAGTTATTGTAATTCTTTTGTGTTGGAGAATTTTGAATGTGTGAGTGAGAAAGTGAAAGATGCATGTGTTCCTTTTCTTATAAGTGTGTGCAAGGAGGTATGTAGAGATATATAAATTATGTGTAAACATGAAATATTGTTATGATTTAATTCAGTAATGTTTATATTAATGCACAGTATTAGTTATATGCTTTGTTTAAATACAGTTTCATGTATTGATTCATGTTAATAAACCTTCATATAGTATGAACTCCGCTCCTTTATTTAGTAATATTGAATTATTCGTCAGGAACACATTCCTACCGAAACAATGTAAGCCCTTATTTAGCAAAGTTATCTGAGATATAAGGTGTGGAATTCTTATCTTCTTAGCTGGTTATTCAGAAGACACAGAATTCAGCCAGACCACTGCAAGTGACAGAAGAAAGAAATATCTGGACAAGAGCGGTCGCCATTCCTTGGATGATTCCTCACAAGACAAGATGTCTACCTCCAGAATCAAGCCGGCCTCTAGTGAGTCGCGCCTCAGTGGCTCAGACAAACCAAGCCTGAATGTCCCTGAGGGCAAGAGGTCCTCCTCCAGACTGTCTCTACTGGGAGACAAACTGATGGACACTGCTAAATCTATTGGAGACAAGAAAACAAAGACAGGCCGCTCACCATTTCCTAGCATCTTTAAGAAAAACAAGGGGGTAGACATACCTTCACAAGACGGCAAGAGAACCAGGAGTGTGGAATACGGAAGCATTGACAGACGTGTGGATCATGGCAAGAGTCAAAGAGACCAACAAAGGCAGCCCAATAAATCAGCGACGCTACCCATGTCAAGGATGGCTAAATCATTGGACAGTGAAACAGGGAGCTCAACACAGGCACCTGTGATTAACATTGAGGCACCCAGAGGGATGATTCCATATGAGTTTCAGGATGCCATCGGTAGAAGGCGCCACAGCGAGGGATCTGATGCAGAAATCTCGGATGCTGAGCTGAGTGAGCTGCAAGCAATGGCTGATATGATTGACGAATATCACTACGCAGTGAGGATTTTACCTGGACAGGACCCTGCACAGGTGTTTGTTGGATGGGTGACTCCAGGTTTCCACTTCAGCGAAACAACATTTGACATGAAGAAAACCAGACACGTTGTTTTAACTACTCTAGAATCTGATTACAACTTGAAGCAAAGGTGAGAAGTTACAAGTACAGTTAAAATTGCTGTCAATGTCTTACTTTGGTTATATACATGTATCAAATGCATTGTTTTATTCTATTCCATTGACTGTAATGCTAAATTTGGTTTAAATTGATTTTCAGTGTGAGTAGGAAGAACTGTTACATGGTTTCAGCCGGAGACCTTCAGCAAAGGTACGCAGGTCTGAGCCAGGAGAGCTCAGGTAAGCGGGCCTCCCCGGGGTTTGTAGTGGGCTGCTTCATTGACACCAGCACTGGACTCTTGTCCTTCACAGTCAACAGCAAGGAGGTGGCCAACAAGTACCAGGTGGAGCCAGGCACTCGCCTGTTTCCTGCTGTCATCTGCGAACCAACGAGCAAAGAAATGCTGCAGTTTGAACTGGGACACACAAAGGTGGTCAAATTTCATACAGTAAAATTGTTCAAAAATACAGATTCCAAATATTTGTAGTTGAAATGAAAAAGATGTAGTAGAATATATGTACTTCTTCTAATGCAAGTTTGTTTGGTTTCACAGTACACTTTGCCCCTGTCAGCAGCAGTATTCAGGGGACCTAAGCAGGTGATCCCTGCCTGTCCCCCCCGGCTGGATGTACAGGTCTTAAACCAAAGCTGCTGGGGTCGAGTGCCATCCAACACCCTCAAAATACACACTCTGAAAATGTCAGAAACTAAAGGCTGGAGCATGCTCTGTGACAATGCTGGTAAATATTGAAAGCTCAATAAAGATTTAAATTATAGCGCACAGCGCCAGCGCGAAGCAAGCTCTACCGGCAAGGCGTGTGTGAATAGAAAATTCGGACTAGTTGCACATTCATTCAACGGATTTTTTTCGTGTCAGTAAATCAGACCAGTAATGCATTGTTTTAATCGTCCCAGTAGTTCCCTGTAATCATGGCAATTTTTATCACTTCACACTCTCACGAGAATCAGCAAGACAATAAAAACAAAAATGATGTATACGGCATACAGTCAATGTTACCTCTAAAGTCAACCTCAGTACACTCTCAATCAGAAATGATCGAGTGATGTCACAAAGGTTTACACATTTATCCAATAGATTTTTTCGGTGTCAGTAAATTTTGACCCACAATTCATAGTACCAATGGTTTCCAACCTCACGTTCTCGCAAGAATCAAAGTAAAACTTTTGAGAAGCAATATAAGATGTGTAATTTTAAGAACATCATGTTTTTAGCTCACCTGAGCTGAAAGCTCAAGTGAGCTATTCTGATCACATTTTGTCTGTCGTCCATCTGTCCGTCTGTCCGTCCGTCCGTCCGTCTGTCCGTAAACTTTTCACATTTTCAACATCTTCTCAAGAACTACTAGGCCAATTTCAACCAAACTTGGCACAAATCATCCTTAGGCAAAGGGGATTCAAAGTTGTGAACATTAAGGGTCACACCCGTTTTCAAGGGGAGATAATTAGAAATTAATGAAAAATTTCGAGAAATTTTCAAAAATCTTCTTCTCAAGAACCAGAAAGCCAGGAAAGCTGAAACTTGTGTGGAAGCATCCTCAGGTAGTGTAGATTCAAAGTTGTGAAAATCATGACCCCCGGGGGTAGGGTGGGGCCACAATGGGGGGTCGAAGTTTTACATAGGAATATATAGAGTAAATCTTTAAAAATCTTCTTCTCAGCAACTAAACAGCCAGGAAAGCTGAAACTTGTGTGGAAGCATCCTCAGGTAGTGTAGATTCAAAGTTGTGAAAATCATGACCCCCGGTGGTAGGGTGGGGCCACAATGGGGGGTCGAAGTTTTACATAGGAATATATAGAGTAAATCTTTAAAAAATCTTCTTCTTAGAAACTAATCAGCCAGGAAAGCTGAAACTTGTGTGGAAGCATCCTCAGGTAGTGTAGATTCAAATTTGTGAAAATCATGACCCCCAGGGGTAGGGTGGGGCCACAGTGGGGGGTCGAAGTTTCACATAGGAATATATAGAGTAAATCTTTAAAAATCTTCTTCTTAGAAACTAATCAGCCAGGAAAGCTGAAACTTGTGTGGAAGCATCCTCAGGTAGTGTAGATTCAAAGTTGTGAAAATCATGACCCCTGGGGTTAGGTTGGGGCCACAATGGAGTGTCGAAGTTTTACATAGGAATATATAGAGTAAATCTTTAAAAATCTTCTTCTCAGAAACTAATCAGCCAGGAAAGCTGAAACTTGTGTGGAAGCATCCTCAGGTAGTGTAGATTCAAAGTTGTGAAAATCATGATCCCTAGGGGTAGGGTGAGGCCACATTGGGGGGGGGGGTGTTAAAATTTTACATAGGAATATATAGAGTAAATCTTTAAAAATCTTCTTCTCAGAAACTAATCAGCCAGGAAAGCTGAAACTTGTGGGAAGTATCTTCAGGTAGTGTAGATTCAAAGTTGTGAAAATCATGACCCCTGGGGGTAGGGTGAGGCCACATAGGGGGTGTTGGGGTGTTAAAGTTTTACATAGGAATAAAGAGTAAATCTTTAAAAATCTTCTTCTCAGAAATTAATCAGCAAGATGATTCTTTATAATTGTTAAGACTTTGGCTCCAGGACAATTCTTCGGCCTCACAAGAAGGTTCAGAGTTTGATGTAGCAAAATATCCCATATATAAACAATTGTAAAGGATCTTTTTGAGAACTGCAATACTCAACATGTGATATGACTATAAAATTGAAGCAGGCAGCTATTTTTTCATTAGAATCTTTTTGTATTACTGTTTTGGGTTATTGCCCTTGATTTATTGATTCTTGATTATTTTAATTAATGCATCCACTGTTAACCAATTATTGTGATGATTATTTTTATACAATAATAAATATTCAATGTATATAAGTTGTTTTGCATAAGTAGTTTTGGGTTAGGCTGGATTAGTTTGTTTATTTTTGATTTCCAATTTTTAGATACTATGAATTATTTTAGGCCGGCACATATATAGGGACAGTGTCTATTGCTTTGTACCGAGCGACTGTTTGGGGTTAAACTTGAACAGGTACGGAGAGATTGAGGGTGTTAACATCCCTGGTCTATCTAATCTTCGTGTTTTTCTAACCAACGATACAGAATGTGTGGTCATTTCTGCCCTGTATCGCATTAATACAAGTGTGCGGTCATACCTGCTTGTATTGGTGGTGATTGCGGCGCCTGCGTTAGGTTGAGCTGTTGGCGCAAGTGTGCGGTCATCCCTGCTTGCGTTATCTCTGCTTGCGTTAACGTTTGTACCTGTTGAGTTGCGTAGGTGTGCGGTCATCCCTGCCTGCGTAACGTTGAGTCCCTATATATGTGCAGGAGCGGTGATTAAAGTCTGCTCTTGTAAATATTGGCAGCAATCAGGGCTATCCGAGTTCCAAGGGGGAAAAATGGATTTTATTTATACAGGATCTACATGTATTAATGTACATTGTCCAGATTGTATTATGACTCCATTAAGCTGACTTTATCATACCTGTTGTTCCTCAGGTGAGCGATGTGGCCCATGGGCCTCTTGTTGAAGTAAATAAAACAGTATTTTCGCGTACTTTTATTTTGTCAAGGGAGTTTTAAAGAGCCAGTTGACACTTAACCAATGTGAACTTTGATGTCACAATAAGGGGAAATTACTCTAACTGAAGTTATTGTAAATCTGCTGAAATTACCAAAATCCTCTCAAAATCTTGCAAAGCTAAAGAATGAGGACATTTCTTCAGATATAGGAAACAGTTGTAACTTGCACTCACACATTTATTAGTCCCCTACCGGTTTTCACCGGAGGGGACTATAGCTTTCCTCTGCGTCTGTCAGTCCGTCCGTCTGTCCGTCCATCCGTCTGTCCGTCCGTCTGTCTGTCCCACTTCAGTTTTCCACACTTTTTTCCTTTAGGCGTTTGAGGAATAATTTGACATTTGCTGAACAGCTTCAAAATGTCAAATTACAGATCAAGTTTACACTTTTGTAGCGTTTGGTTGTCATATTTTCGAGAAAATTATTTTTTTATATTCCAATTTTTTAATGTTCGGGTTCGATATTCTGCATAAGAGTGCATTGTTTTCACAATTTCCACAAACCGGTAGGGGACGTGTATTGCTTATGCAATACTCTCAGAATGCTTGTTTTATTCTTTATAATTACGGTAATTTCCAGGAACGTACATGTAGCATCATTATTTTAAAGGGGGGGGATGGCAACCTCATCCAAAAAATCTTTACAAGCAAGAAGAAAAAAGGATAATTCTCAAAATCATGAAAACTCTAATCCTTCAGCTCTTTTATTAGCAGTTCAATGGTTTCTTTATCTTCACTCTATTTATTACATGCTCCCAATCCCAAGGGGGGGGGGGGTACACCTCAATGTTCCTTTGATATGATAAGCAAATATTTTTAAGCGTAAATTAAAAAAAAACTATACTGCAAAAACAGGGGATGAACTTTAAAAGAGATTACTGTGCAATGAACATTTATATTAAAATCTTTATCATTCAACAACATTGTATATGAGATTAAACTATTGCTCTACTTATAAATAAATAATTAAATAGCAAATCTTATAATCTTTGAATAATGAAAATTTACTGAAAAAATAGGTATGTTTTATTAGTCCCCTACCGGTTTTCACCGGAGGGGACTATAGCTTTCCTCTGCATCCGTCAGTCCATCCGTCTGTCTGTCTGTCCGTCTGTCTGTCCCACTTCAGTTTTCCACACTTTTTTTCTTTATGCGTTTGAGGAATAATTTGAATTTTGCTGAACAGCTTCAAAATGTCAAACTTCAGATGAAGTTAACACTTTTGTAGCGTCTGGTTGACATATTTTCGAGAAAATTAATTTTTTATATTCCAATTTTTTAATGTTCGGGTTCGATATTCTGCATAAGAGTGCATTGTTTTCACAATTTCCACAAACCGGTAGGGGACGTGTATTGCTTATGCAATACTCTCAGAATGCTTGTTTTATTTTGCAATCAAATTCATTTATGTTACATTGTTAATATTGATTTTCATAATTCATTGTTAGAGCACATGCTGCGCTCGCCCTAACGGTTGCACTGTAAAACATATTATCACTGAAAACTATTCAGAAGTTGTTAAAATGTTGGGTTTTTTTTTTTCAGTGGAAATGCTGAGTGTGTATATACCAGAAGAGGATAGAAGCATTGATGTTCTAGAACTAGTGGAACACCCATCTCTACTAGAGTAAGAAACAGTGTCCTTGGTTTAGAATGTGCAAGCTCTGTTATTTGAGATAACTTGTGCATGTCTTTTCTAAGTGCAGTACATGATGTCTATATTGAACTTGATTGAATTTCTCATTTTGATAATAATAGGTTCCATGCTAAAACCCTGGAACTGTACATGGCAGTGTGTTACCATGGTAACCACCGAGTGTCCCATGCTCTAACCCATCATGTGGACCTCAGACAGATGATGCATTGTATACAGTGTCTGTGTAAGTCACCTAGACCTGTGATAATATCACATTTTGAAGAAAAAAACAACAAACAAACCCTGATTTGGTTTATTTGCATACAAAACTGTTGTAAGTTGTTATATGAAACATTAATAAAAATTTTTATTGGTTATTTGTTTTGTTTGTTTGTTGTTTTTTTTTTTTTACACATTTTCTATTTTTAGCTCTCTGTGGACCTTTAAGAATGGGTTACCATGATCTGCTGATTGCAATGCACCTAGAGTCACATGCCACTGCAAGGTACATTGAAAAAAAGTGCTAATCCTATTACCACTGGAAGGACATCAATGCAGTTGTTGAGGTATGTTGGTTATGTTTTCTGAACTCTTCTGTTAATGTACATTGTACTTGCAGACAAATGACTCAGAACGAGTACATCATCCCCCTGACACCAGGTACCAAGGAGCTGAGTCTGTACCGTCGACCCAGTAACCAGGACCGGCAGTATAAGATCAAACACTCCATACCCAACATGGACGCCAGTGTTTCCATCCGCCCGGCTCTGTTCATCACCGAGAAACAGATTGAGGGCAGGTCAGTCTCTGGGAGGAAGTTTGCTCTCTTTAATTGATTGCATCATATTTTGTTGAACACAAACTATTTTGGCATTTCTAATATTTCTTGATTACTGTATTTTAAAACATATTGCCTTATTTTGGCAAAGTTTAATAATGCAGCAAATTGGAAGGTAGCTTGTTAGCTATTTTAAGTTTATATGTATATGGGCTAAATAAGTAAAATTACCATTGAAAATGTAGAGAAAGATTTTATTTGAACCAATGGATGTTTTTTGTACCCACAACAGAATTAAAGATGCTGGCCAGGAGTCCACATCCCCATTCTTCCCCATTGAGAGACTCAAGGAATACATTCTGCGAGCTCTGCAGGAGGCCACCATCAAGGGAGCAGCACACATCAGGGACCCTGTGGGGGGAAGCAATGCCAATCTGTTTGTGTACGTAACGACTTCCCTCTCGATGTGTCTGTAAATGTCAATTTATAAAGTCTTCTTTGTAATATGGTGAATATTATACAAGTCTTTATTTTGGGCTTGGGTTTCAGGCCCTTACTGAGGGTGGTGGACAACCTGCTGGTGATGGGGCAGCTGACGGATGATGACCTGATCTATGTACTCCGACTGATCGACCCTGAGGCCTTCAATGACCACTACATTCCAGGTAACTATTGCAGTATTTGAAACAAACTTGTATTTTTATGACTAAATACCATAAAATGGCTTGGGCTTACAATGTTACACTGCTCCGTCATTCAGTCATTAATAACTTTCAGTTCATTATCCTGGCATCAGTTGGGCACATTCAACTCAAATTTATTATATGAATACATATCATACAGGAATTAATACAAAGGTCAAATTCGAATTTGGTCCAGGTCCAAAGATTTTTGACAGAGTTATGCTCCTTGAACTTAGAAAACAATAAGAAATTTTCAGTTTCTGCTCTTTATAGAGAATTGTATCTACTTGGGTAAATGTTGTGTTATTTCAAAGTTAATCGCAATATTTATCTTGGACATTTTATCTATTTTAGGGGATAAAAAAGATGGAATTCTTAACATGAAGTTGGATGAAGCAGTCAAACTGGAGGTGATATATTTGTTTTTTATATAATAAGCACAAAGATTTGAAAGCAGTTTTAAAGGTTTAAAAGAATGATAAATACTGTCTGATTCTCTTCTAGATGTGTCATTTTCTACAACACCTGTGTGATCTACAACTGCGACACAGAGTGGAGTCTGTGGTTGCCTTCTCTGATAATTACGTGGAATCTTGTCAGAATGTTTGTACACCTTTTACCCATATCAACCATTGTCTGAGTTAGTTTTAGTACATGATTAATCATGAGAGTGATGCATTCATTTTATGTCAAATTTCTAGGACCAGAAGAGGAGATACATTGAGATCAAACAGTCGGACCTACCTTCTGCCGTCACAGCTAAAATGACACGAGAGTTCCGATGTCCCCCTGCAGAACAGGTATTTGAACCAGAGTAATTCTGTTCTGACTCTTTGGAGTCAACTGTTTAATAGTACATTTTCTTTAAACACTAGTTACTACACAAAGTATGTTGTAAAATCATTTAATTTAAAAATTTGTTATTAAAAATAAATCAGCATTAATGTAAATAGATTTCCAACATCGCTTAAAATAGATTGTATCGTTGAAGATCACGTGATCATAGAGTTTTGCTTATTTGTGTACAAAAGCATTGTCATTCATATATTATTTTATACTCCTATTTTCAGATGAGGAATTTGCTAGCTTTCAAAAATCCAGATGACTCAGAAGAGCCAGTCCAGTACTCTCCCTTCCAAGAAGAGATGCATGCCAGACTCTGGAAATTCCACCGCGATTTGATCCACCACTGCTCCATGCCGACAGCTCCAGAGGATCAGGAAGGAGAGAAGGAGAAGCAGGAGGAGGTGTTGCCACCCACCACCGGCGAGAAACTCCTACAGCTGGTGTGGAAGGCCAAGGAAGAGGCTCCAGTACAGGAAACAACCAATGGGGAGTCGGCCTCAGGTCAGCCAGCTTTTCTTAAGCATGAAATGTGAATTCTAATCCCTCTGTATTTTAAATTTTGTTATTGTAATCTATTCATAATATGTTATTTTTTCTTAAATAATTCCAGCAACACTTCAAAACCTGATACAGCAGACAGTGATTAAGTGGGCAGAGGAATTGACAATACAGAGCCAAGACCTAGTGAGAGAGATGTTCAGTCTGCTACACAGACAGTACAATGGCATAGGGGAGGTAACTCATGCTAGACACTATTTAGATAGCTGCTAAATATGTTTATGTTGTTTCTTTTTTTAAGAAAAATGATTTTTGCCTATTATGATATGGTTCTCTCTGTGTTATTCTCAGCAACTGAAAGCACTAGACAAGGCCTATGTGATAAGTATTGGCAGTAAGGATGACATCAAACAGCTGCTGAGAGCACTAGGAAACATCCGCTCTCTGTTACTCGTACAGGCCGGACCCAGCGAAGAGGAACTCATGAAAAACAGTCTCAAGTAAGCCATTCTTTGAATCTTCCATTTCTTAGATTTGCTTTTATTGAATTTACATGTCTTTCATTAGAATGATTTAATATTGATATGGTATGGTTTTATATTTCATTTAACACAGCTACATATGTGTCAATACATTGATTTTCCTTTCACAGAGAGCTGATGGACAACAAGGTGTTTTTCCAGCATCCTGATTTGATGCGGGCCTTGTGTGTCCATGAGACAGTGATGCAGCTGATGGTCAACACTCTGAACAAAGCTCAGCAGCAGCAGCAGTCGGCTAACAGTGCCATGGCGGAGCTGATCTCCTCCCAGCAGGGGCGAAGAGGGTCTTTTATCCCCTCGGGGACGCTAGACAGCCTGGTGGAACACACAAAGGTACCCCCCACCACATCCCACTCACCCCATCCCCAAAGAATTTACCAATCACTTAGTCTTTTTGTTGCCTTTAAAAAACAGGTGGAATATTAGACTTAATTGTTATGTCTAGATACTTGATGCTCTTTCAAAGAGTAAGATCAAAGAGTAGTTCAGATTTGTTCTCTTTCGCTCTTCCTCTATTCACTGTTCACTGTTTTCTATGCCATCATTTTACACTTGCTGCATGATGGTCTTTTGATCTCTCACTAACTGCAAAGTCTCTACAGGATGACGGGAGTCGGTTCTTGGTGAGTAGCATCAGTTGGTAGAGTTACTCTGTGTAGCCTGGTGTTGTCTATCATGTCTGGTCCGCCTCCTCAGTTTAATTTCTTTTTTTACCCAGCTGCCCTGACAGTGTGAAACTGGAAATGTTCTCTTTTGATGTTTAATGTTCACTTTGACAGGTTAACAACTTTTTTTTCTGATGGTCTTTCAAATTTTCACCAATATGTTCTCTTTTTGTTTTCTTGATGAATAAAAACTGTTTCAGTCTTAGTTTCATGAAAAAAGTTTCTGACATAATTCCTCTAAAAAATTATTAGAAAAATTTCTGTCCATTTTACAACTGTTTCCAATTGATGCATATTGTTAAATGTGTTAATTGGATCATATGATTGGTAAACCAAAGCAATCCTTGAATTCACTGAATTTCTAAATATGATTTGGTAGAATGTATTGATTTTAATGATGCTGTGAATCTTTGTAGGATGCTGCTGCAGAAATGGTGGTGATGTGCTGTCGATTCTTGTGTTATTTCTGTAGAACCAGTCGCCAGAATCAGAGAGCCATGTTTGAACATCTGAGCTATCTTCTGGAAAATAGCAGCATGTTACTAGGTATGAATTTGATGAAATTTAACATAAGCACATTAACGTTGTAGAGCAACTCTTTGAAGGACTTAGTAATGGACTGTTGTCTGACATTTCAGCACGCCCCTCACTCCGGGGATCCTGTCCCCTTGATGTGGGTTACTCTTCCCTTATGGACAACAATGAATTGGCCTTGGCCCTGAGGGAGAGTCACCTGGAAAAAATCGCCATGTACCTGTCCAGGTGTGGTCTACAGTCCAATGCCGAACTCCTGGAGAAAGGCTACCCAGACATAGGCTGGGACCCTGTGGAGGGCGAGAGGTTCCTTGACTTCCTAAGATTCTGTGTATGGGTAAACGGTATGTCTCATTACTTTTGTGTTGTATTATTTGTTCGCAAATGAAATAAAATACTGGATCTCTACTGGACTCTTTTATCATTCTGCAGGTGAGAGTGTTGAAGAAAATGCTAATCTAGTTGTTCGTCTCCTGATCCGTCGCCCAGAGTGTCTGGGACCTGCTTTAAGAGGAGAGGGAGGGGGATTACTGAAGGCCATCAAAGATGGAATCAGAATGTCTGAACAGATTGCTGCTTCCAAAGACAGTCTGTCTGGTAGCTACCTGTCAGCTCTCAATGATGAGGATGATTCAGGGGGAAGATATCTGTTTCAAAGGTGAAGAATTAGATAAGGCTTAGAAAATTTTATTTATGAAGCTTAATATGTAATAATGATGAATAAGTTTATTTTGAATGAAGAAGTTGTGCATGGTCTTTTTACATTTCTACAGCAAGTATGACTTCTCCTCCCTGCCCCCAGAGGATGATGAGGATTACATTGACATGGGAGGGGCTATCCTGACTTTCTACTCTAGCCTGGTTGACCTGCTCGGGCGCTGTGCCCCAGAGGCAGAGGCAATCAAGTCGGGCCGCAGTGACTCCATCCGAGCCCGGGCTATCCTGCGCAGTTTGGTGTCTATGGAAGACCTAGAGGGCGTGTTGGGACTTAGGTTTATACTGCCTGTCAACCAGCCACCACCCTCCTCAGAGGATGGTAAGATATTAAGTCACCTGTAAAGCAGTTCATGATTGTAGGCATAAATCTTAAAACATTGAAACTTTTAACTCTCTCACATTTGTCTAGCTAATTACCTTTATACTAGGGCTGGGACGATACTTTACTTAGCTGATTCGGTACATATCCCGATACATGAGATGCGATATGATACATATCACGATACATTGCAACTTAATGAAAACATGAATAAGGGCTTAAAATTTATTGAATCAATGTATTACTGCATGTCCAAAGTGATTTCATTATATTTAAAATGAGCGTTGCACAATTTACAAATTACTTAAGTCTTGTATTCTGAAAGTTTTCCACACTCCAGATTTTGCTTCATAACAGTTTTGACAAAGAACTATATACGATATTAGTCAAATTTGGCCCCCAAAATTCGCTATTTTTAGAATGATTCAGGTACATTAATTTGTTGTGTTATTTTAAAAAAGAGTTGACATGAAATATGTTTTTCACCTATTTATTTGATTTAGCTGCACTCACTGGCAGTATATGACGTCAGAAGTGACGCTATTTTTATAATTTAATCAAAATCAATCAAAAATTGACATTTTTCTTGTCTTTTTTCATATGGGAAATATAGAGCAACTCTTTGAACAAGAACGAACTTTTTGTCACTTATAAGTATTGGAGAGATACATCTTTGGTGAAAATATTTTGTTTGTTCAAGCAGTCGCTCAATGTTTCCTTAAAGAAAAACTGCCTCAAAACAAGCCTTTTTATGCTAAAAATGAGAAAATGGCGGGAAAAGGTCAACTTTATGATGTCATATTTTTAAATTGTGGGCACTAAAATCAAAATGAAAATTATGAAGAAACTTCAAATGTATATGTGTGCAAATAAAACAAAGAATTACAGTAAAATGACAATGTACATTTTAGGGGGCCATTTTAGGCCCAAACCATATATAGTCATTTACCGTATTTTTTGGGGCATAGGCCGGTATTTTTTTTTCTCCGATTGCGCGAGCCCCGGCTTATCCCCCGGGATCGGCTTATCGTAGACTCAAAGTTGAAAAAACTAAACAGTAAAATATAAAATCCACTGTTTTAATCCATTGTACTGTTGTAGCAGTTTATTATGAGGGTTGTTTTTTTTCGTCCGTTTGAAGTATTGTTCGATAGTTGTCCCGTTGATAATTTTTGTAATGACATTGTGAGTAATAAAATCTACAGTGCTGTACGAGGTATTTCTTTACAACCCCAATCAAGAGAATTTTTTCCCATGTTCGTGTATGAACCCTGGAAACTATTATTGTGTAGTAAAAAAGAAAACGAAACCGGGTAGAATGTAATATAACGGAATTTTTGTGAATTCTTCATGTCTGCGTTCGTGGGAATCACTGGTCTTGGGTGTAGAATAAATCAAATGCTTTGTGTTTTTAGCTCACCTGAGCCAAAGGCTCAAGTGAGCTTTTCTGATCACAATTTGTCTGTTGTCTGTCGTTGTCGTCGTCGTTGTTGTGGTCGTCGTTGTTGTAAACTTTTCACATTTTCATCTTCTTCTCAAGAACCACAGGGCAGATTTCAACCAAATTTGGCACAAAGCACCACTAGGTGAAGGGGATTCAAGTTTGTTCAAATGAAGTGCCATGCCCTCTTTAAAGGGGACATAATTGAGATTTATTGAAAATTTGTTGGTATTTTTCAAAAATCTTCTTCTCAAAAACTATCAGGCCGAAAAGCTTAAACTTGTGTGGAGGCATCATCAGGTAGTGTAGATTCAAGTTTGTTCAAATCATGGTCCCCGGGGGTAGGGAGGGGCCACAAGAGGGGGATCAAGTTTTACATAGGAATATATAGAGAAAATCTTTAAAAATCTTCTTCTCAAAAATTATTTGGCCAGAAAAGCTCAAATTAAAATGGAAGCATCCTCAGGTAGTGTAGATTCAAGTTTGTTCAAATCATGGTCCCCGGGGGTAGGGTGGGGCCACAATTGGGGGATCAAGTTTTACATAGGAATATATAGAGAAAATCTTTAAAAATCTTCTTCTCAAAAACTATTAGGCCACGAAAGCTCAACTTTGAGTAGAAGCATCCTCAGATATTGTAGATTCAAGTTTGTTCAAATCATGGTCCCCGGGGGTAGGGAGGGGCCACAAGAGGGGGATCAAGTTTTACATAGGAATATATAGAGAAAATCTTTAAAAATTTTCTTCTCAAAAACTATTAGGCCACGAAAGCTCAACTTTGAGTGGAAGCATCCTCAGGTAGTGAAGATTCAAGTTTGTTCATATCATGGTCCCCGGGGGTAGGGTTGGCCACAATTGGGGGATCAAGTTTTACATAGGAATATATAGAGAAATTAATCTTTAAAAATTTTCTTCTCAAAAACTATTAGGCCAGAAAAGTTCAATTTAAAATGAAAGCATCCTCAGAAAGTATAGATTCAAGTTTGTTCAAATCATGGTCCCCGGGGGTAGGGTGGGGCCACAATTGGGGGATCAAATTTTACATAGGAATATATAGAGAAAATCTTTAAAAATTTTCTTTTAAAAACTATTTGGCCAAGAAAGCTCAAATTGGCATGTAACCACCCTCAGATTATGTAGATTCAAGTTTGTTCAAATCATGGTCCCTGGGGGTAGGGCGGGGCCACAATGGGGGATAAATTTTTATATATAGAGAAAATCTTTAAAAGTCTTCTTCTCAAAACTATTAGACCAGGAAAGCCCAAATTTGAGTGGAAGCATCCCCAGATCATATAGATTCAAGTTTGTTTAAATAATAGTCCAGGGGTAGGGTGAGGCCACAATGGGGGATGAATTTTAACTTAATAGGAATATATAGAGAAAATCTTTAAAAATTTTCTTTTTAAAGACTATTTGGCCAGAAAAGCTTAAACTCGTGTAGAGGCATCCTTGGATAGTGTAAATTCAAGTTTGCAAAATCACAGTCCCTAGTGGTAGGGCGGGACCGTGATGGCGATTTGAATTTTTACATAGGAATATATAGGAATATATAGAGAAAATCTTTAAAAATATTCTGGGAAAGTTTTCGGTCCAAAACTCAGTACTTAGTGTGAAAGCCCAGGTTATGCAGATTTAAGTTTGATGAAACCATGATTTCTTAGAGAAAAGTGGGGCCACAAAATGGGGGGGGGGGTATATAGGAATAGAGAAAAATCTTCTTACAGATACAACAACAAAAGGGGCTTGGTATTTACCAAAAACATAAGAGGTGGATAAAAATTGGCAGATTTTCAATTATTTTTTTTAGCAAGATCTACTGTACTCAGTTTTCAAGATATTTCGATACTGTAATGCTAATTTGATCAGAATTAAGGCAATTGTTGCTCAGGTGAGCGATGTGGCCCCTGGGCCTCTTGTTACAATTAATTTTCTGTTGGATGAAATAACAGTATTCTGGTGTCGTGTGTTTATACAAAGGTGTGAAACATAGTGTACACAATTACACTTCATTGTATTAACTGTGTTTTTAACATTACAACTTCTCTGCATAACGGCAAGTCACTATATTATTAATTAATGGAAAAGAACACAAATTAAATATTTTATGTGTGGTATTTAGTTTTCTCATTCATAGCGATTATGGGGGATAACTCTATTTGAATATGAGGTTTTCCGCCATCTTTGTACTTTCATATTAGGTGCACAGACTAAAAATAGCCGATATATGAAGCTCAGATATTTTTGGAAATTAAAAAAAGTTCGCAAAGGTAACGTTGTATTAATGGTTAATGTATCGATCCAAATATCGCCAAAATAAATGCCGTGAAGCATCGGTGGATCATCCCATTCCTACTTTATACTTGAAGAGTGATATAATTAATTTATGAGTGGCGTTTGTTCCTTCTATGAAGCTGACAGCTCATCTCCTCCGGCAGTCAGCTTGCCACCAGGGCTGATTCCCACACACAAGGCCTCCATCATGATGTTCCTAGAGAGGGTATATGGCATCGAGGACCAGGCTACTTTCTTTAGAATCCTAGAGGATGCCATACTACCAGACCTGAGGGCAGCAACCACTCTAGACATTGTATGAATCATCACTTCAGATAATATACTGTTTTGTAGAGCTATTTTCATTAAATGATATGATAAAGATGGTTCGCTGATACTGTACTCAGTAAACTTTTTAATCTCATTAAATGTTGCCATGACTAAGGTATCAAATCACAGTGTTATTACCTGTAAGATGATCTCTTTGTAGCAGGTGAATGCATCGGAGAATGACATGGCGCTGGCTCTGAACCGCTACATTGGTAGCTGTGTGTTGCCCATCCTGACAAACTACAGTCATTTCTTCAGTGACGCCGACCATGCCTCGGCATTGCTGGACTCCACCCTCAACACAGTGTACCGACTGTCCAAGTGCCAGTCCCTCACCAAAGGACAGATGGATGCAGTCTCGAACTTCCTCATCTCGTTTACCAAGTATGTGTTCTTTGTAAAGACAATTCATTGGTTTAAAGTAATGTTCAGGGTAGCATGCGTATCTTCAGTTCCTTAGTAAATGGTAAAGTAAGATAAATGACAACTTTTTTGAATTGCAGTCAGTTGAGGCCACCAATGATGACAAAGCTGTTGAGGAAACTGACTCATGATGTGCCTGTTCTTAATGAGAACACTGTCATACCACTAAGGGTGGGTGATCCCAGAGTACAACGTTGTTTCTTTAGTTAATTCATCTTCATAACTCCTAGCGAAAAATCGTCGCTGAAGGCAGCAAGTCGGCAACAATCCATAGCAAGTCTTTATCATCGATAGTCATTAAAATTCAGTCACGTGACAGATAACCTTTTATTTCATAGCAATATCCATAAAACGACTAAAGTATTATTATACAGTGACCAACCTAGGGGGCAACTTGCTTTGTGATCGATAACTTCGCCAGAATTTCCTCCGAAAGAGTTGAGGTCGCCCTGCATGCTGAGTTTACGATCATGTAAATTAAACCCAAAGGCAATAAAATGATAATTATCAAATTCATAATACGTTCATAATAAATTCATAATAAAGCTAAGATAACCCCTTTTGTGAATAGGAACTTGCGACTGTCTTATCTTCATGGGTTATAAAAACGGGTGATACTGTCACTGTACCAGTTATTGGCTAAAATTTAACGTTTTCTTTCGTATTTCCATGTTTCTTGATATTTCTGGATAAAACTTGACATACGTTAAATGGTGGTTTCCTTGTTTATCCATCGGTAAGGTTATATCATTGTGAAGAACTCAAAACATTGTTTTTGTGCTTTTTAGCATGCACCGAATTTGCCATGTTTTACAATTTACTGTATCAGTTATCGGCTTTGCGATAATTACATAGTAAAATCCCTGTACATGTTGATTTGATACTCTGCATAATGTACTTTGAATTATGGCCCTTTTTGGGTCAGACAAAAGGTAGTAAGGGTTATAATACATTAACAAAACTCATAAAATTTGTTTGTTATCATACGGTAATACACAAAATCGTTGACTTTTCAATATTGTGCAATCAGGCGTTCAACTGCGCTATGAATCTCTTAGAGTTTAATAAATTCCTTTTGTTTGTACATGTAATATGTATTGATATTATGTCAAATCAAAGAAGGTATATGTTAACCTATCACAAAGATGCCATAATCTAGTTTTAACTTATTACGCCACTTCCCCCACTGCTGAAAGTGCAAAGATGTAAATCAGCGGTAAACAATTATTGTTCAAGCTCATGGTTAAATCATATATAAGAAAGTTTTCAAGCAAACTTACTTTTCTTTATTCGAAACAGACGACTGAATTGAAAAATCTCGGATAGTCGCGTGCTATAAACCCGAACACTCAGTTTAGCCGATAACTGGTCTTAGCCGATAACTACTGAGCATTGAAAATTACAACCGATGTCTATTACTTTTCATGCTGATATTACAATTACAGTTTGAAACTTGTAATTAGTTAATAATACTGTCAAATTATTGCCAAAATAATCATAAAACCGTTTGTTTGTAGTTGTCTTAAAAAATAAACAGATCCGCTACATAACGGTTGTAATTGGGTCAAAGGGTTGCACTAATGCCTCCAAAATACACAAAAGTACAAGGACTGATTTTATTTGTCATTAAACTCACAGATTTACAAAACATTTAATGTATAAAATGTGTGAATGTATCAGTTCAATTAAATTTTACAAATTTGTAAAACAAGTTTTTACAAATTTTAGAAGTGGTTTTATTTTTATTGACTTGCTTCTAATCCAATTTAAATTAAAATTTTGTCCTAGGTTGGTCCCTAAATATAATATTTAATTCATTTGAAGATAAGTTCATTAAAAAAATCCTATTGATATATGAATAATGAATTTAAAATAAAGTTATTTTTTTTGATCCTGGTATCTTTCACTCATTGACAGGATGAAAATAATTAATCTTTGTTGGAGTTTGAAAGTTTACATAATCAATTTTATAATCGATTGTGAGCTGCCGATTCAATTCGATTATCGATAGTAAAATTGGTCTGATTTTACAACACTAATAACTCCCAGTAATTCAATTTTTTTTTTACATTTCTAGGTACTGACATCTTATTACGAGAGATGTGGCCGCTACTACAGTGTAGGTGGGTGGGGATCTTATGGAAGTGCCACAGAGGAAGAGAAAAGACTAACAATGATGCTGTTTACAGGCATTTTTGATGCTTTAGCTCAGCGGTCCTATGACCCTGAACTCTTTTCTAAAGCCCTACCCTGCCTGTCGGCCATTGGCTGTGCTCTGTCACCTGACTACTCTCTGTCCAATCATGACGATCACTGGTTGCAAGATTCCAGTGAGGACTTCAATGGATCTTATAATCCACAGCCAGTTGACACAGGAAGGTTAGAAAGCAAATCTATTGATAAATACAGTGTACTGACTGTAAATTCTGTATGCACTCAACTTAAAATATAGATACTTTAATTTTATCAAGTGAGTGTTATTGATTTTTGAATTTCAGAATCAAGTTGAATCAGAACTATGATGTGACAATCAACAGGTTTGCAGAACATTTCCATGACTGTTGGGCCATCAAAAAGGTATCGGTGTAAAACTCAGCAAAATAATATATGTGGTAAGTCTTATTGTGAAGAAGTACTTAAATTTAGTAATTGGATTGAACACAGATTGACCAGGGCTGGGTGTTTGGCACCAACTATGATGATGAAAGGAAAACTCATCCCAAGCTGAAACCATATCATCTCTTGGATGAAGAAGTGAGAACATTTGTCAAAGGACTATGTGCGGTTTTATGCATTTTTTGCCCCCAAAATTAAAGTTTTAGAAAGCCTTTAAAAATAAGGGTGAAGGTAGTTAGAATCATATTAAAAATAAGGGTGCAAAAGGTTATCACCACAGTGACGTCATAATGTAGAAATGATGTCATGAATATTGCCTAATTTTGATAAATTGATGTTTTGAAGCAAAATATGGGGTTTTTTTTTATTGTTTTTCGACTGGGAAACATTGAGCGCAGGCTTACTCAAGTACCATTTTTTAGTATAATGTGTATAATTATCTGAAGAAAAACATATGTTTAAATCTTATTTGAGCAGACCTGTGCTCTATACTTCCGAATGCAAAATTTAAAGCAAAAATGAGAATATTTTCATCCGTTTGCAAATTTGCGGGAATAAGGTCATAAAGTTGACGTCATAGATAAATAGCAAATGAGCAATGGTAGTTAAAATCAAGATTAAAGTGATAAGCGTCCATTGTACAATGATTTATGAAGATTTTATTTTTATGCGGCACTTTTTAAAAATTGGTTAAAATTGGGGAGCTGCAGATATTAGACCATACCGCACATAGTCCTTTTATTTAGATCTCATTGAAATTCATTCTGAACATCAAACTTAACAATTGTTTTCAAAGTCACCAATTCTTTATATAAAAGCAAAAGGTATAAAAATGTAGATTAGCCCTATAATCTGAGTTGAGGCCTTTGCTTGTGTTGTCCTCCACAGAGTAAGTCTAAGTACATGAGTCCGATCAAGGAGAACCTGAAAGTAATGCTATATTGGGGCTGGAGTCTTGAGCAGGACCAGGCCCGCCTACAGGCCAACAGGGAGAGCATGAGGCGCCGCATGTCCAAGGACGGGGTCAGTACTGTAGTCAGGGCTACCAAACAATTGTCCCATCAGAATGGATGGGTGTTAAATGAATGAAGTATCGGAATGTGAAGGGGTTTTTTTATGTTTGAAAGTAGAAAGTTGCACTAATGTCTTATGAAATTCATGAATGTGTTGAAATGCCTTTAATATTCATTTTAAAACATTTACTTGTTTAATACATGATAGTTAATGAAGACTCTTTTTGCATAAAAACCAGGCTCATCATGGATACAGTCCTAAACCATTTGATCTCAGAAACATGACTCTGACCCGAGAGATCCAGGTTTGAAATAAAATCTTGTGCATTTTTAAGAGGTTTAATGGTTTAATTGGTAAAATTGGTACAAAATATAATTCAAATTTGTGTCCAGGCACTCGCTGAAAGGCTAGCAGAAAACTCACATGATCTCTGGGCAAAGACAAAGAAACAGGAACTGGAGGAGATAGGTGAGGGGAGCTGCAACGATCTATGCTTCCATAAACATTTTTACATCATACATATGAATTATCAAGGGTAATGTTATCTTCACCCAAGAAATGTGTAGAATTTACTTTGTTGTACAGTATATTTAGGGTCCAAGTTGCATTCTGCTGTCATTGACAGGGGGTGGTGTCCACCCACAGCTGGTGCCCTATGACACCCTGACAGACAAGGAGAAGAGGAAAGTGCGAGACCACGCCCAGGAGCTACTCAAGTTCCTACAGTTTCAGGGTTATCGCCTCAACAGGTGAGTGACTGCTGGTCAATGCTAGCAGTGAAGGCTTTTTCCCTCCCCTCAACCAGTCACTGATCAATTGAGGTGGAATAACACATCATCACAAAATGGCTGACTGATGGTCAAAACGACATATCGTTTTATTAAAAGGATTTTATGGACGGAAGCATGTAACTTACTCCATAGCCGAGGGGATAAAGTGTCGGACTTGTGATCTGTACAACCCGAGTTTGAATCCCGCAGGGGCTTTTGTTGTTACTTACTGGAATAATAATTTTAGATATTCATTTTTTATCCCCAAACAGCAAATTTTCGCTTATTTGACATTTGTACAGTTTATTTATCATTATATCTTTCATTATCAAACAATTTCCTGTTAATTTGTGTGATTTTTTCCAGATGTGTTATTTCACCTTAAACCATATGATCACTGTTAGAATACTAATTATTTGGTCACCGTTAGTTGGCTAATTATCTGGTAGATTCATAACCCAAATGGACTGAGAATGAAGAATGGTTATTAGAAGGCTACAAAACAATGATTGTTATTTAAATGAAATGCATGCATGCAAAAAGCAAACATTTAATCTGCAAGAATTACCCACTATATTTAACCAAAGCAGTATGATTTGAAGTAGAAAAATATTATTGCTTTGTTTCATAACTTGAAATGATTTAATGAAATGTTTTTTTTTGAAAATAAAACCCCACAACTGTATATAAAAATGCCAGTGGGATTGATACTAGTGCTGCTACTTTTTGATTGCCATGCCTGGTACACAGTTGTAAGTACCACGGTGTGTGACTGAGAATGAAGGACTGGACTGGTGCTCATGATGTGTGCTAGATTATTTCCCTGTAGACTATGTACTGGCTTGCAGTGTATCGGTGCCTGCTGCTGTGTTCTTGTAGTGTTGTCACAGTATTGTAGTTGTAGTGTTGCATCCCTTTAAAGTCTGAGATGAACTGTGTGACTGTTTGTAATTGTACTTGTGTACTTAGTATAATCTGGTAGAAAAACACACACTCCCTCTCTGACCGTTCCTATTAAAAGGAGACTATCTTCATAGAAGTATTAGTACAGTGTACTTTTATCAGTTTGATATACATGTATGTAACACATTGTTGACAGTCATGTACTATTCTTGTATTAACACTGAATAGCAAATTAAGATGAAAATCTCCTTGGCAGTACAGACACTGGGGTACATGTAGATAGATGGCCACATCATTATTTACAGATTGCAGTGTCAGCTTTTCACAGCTTAGAGAGTGCTTAAGGCACTTTAATATTGTTATAATATTCTCCTGTATTGATTTTTGTCCACATAATTGTTTAATACGTGAGTGTAATGATTCTTTAAAATAAGGGGTTATTTTCCACTTTTCATGGGTACTTTATACCACTAAAACCTAGGCATTGATATAAGCAAAGAAATTATACAGATACTTTTTAGTATCAATTTAGTAAATTAACTAGAACATTGGTCAATTGTGTCTCTATCTCAGATCAGTAAAGTCTTGCATGCATCTCTGGCTTCTGATTATATTTAAGAGCAGGTTGTTAAGATGTTAGTTTGATATTACTTTGCCTGCCTCAAAACACTGTATGAATGGACTGCCTCTGTAAGAACCAATCAAAAGTACTTATTGTAAGAATTGTTGTTCTATTTTCTGTGGTAATGTTTTGTACAGTAATGATAAATGTACATTTCTGTTTCCTTAAAAAAAACAAACCCAAAGTATAGCTTTTCATTCCCATCCATTATGCTTATTTGTTTTTCATTGGTTTCTTTTCATTTGCGGGATTTTCTCCCTTTACATTCCTTGCTTTCGTGCTCGACTTCACATGACACCAGTAGCAGTGACACAGACATAAACCAACAGCGACGTAAATCTGGTTCTAGACCCAGCAAGGATAAGAACTCGGATGGAGTGGGTGTGTCCGCCACGGAGAAGAGGTTCGCCTACAGTCTACTGGAGAAGTTGCTGGGCTATTTTGACAACGCCTCCTCTAATCTGATGGAAACCAGACCCAGTAGTCGATTTAGTCGCAGAGGAAGCTACTCCACTGCCTCGGAGGATGTCAAGTTCTTTGCAAAGGTGAAGTCTTTACTTTGCTGTATTATACTATGCTATGATGTATTATACTATACTATGCTATAATGTACTGTACTGTTCTGAAAGTAATTGCTAAGTGTTCTCATTTAGGAAATAAACAGCAATTTACAAAGTTTATCAGGATGTGAACTTGGTTGGTAAGTGATCAAATCCTGTGAAGCCCGAAGGGCTTCTCAGATGATTTGATCACTTACCAACCAAGTTCATATCTTGATGAACATTTTAACATTGCTGTTTATTACTTATATTTACATTTGAAAAAGACAAATTGTTCAGAATTGTTACAATCACCAAGATTTTGTGTTTACAATAATCCAAGCGACAAGCGATAAGTGCGTGCTATGATCATTGTGACTTCACGAAATAGTCCATACGGAATTGAACGTTTTTGCTATTCTATAGGTTCATATCAGGAAACATTTGCAAATGTTAATATTTATGTATATAACAGTAGAACAAGTTAGATAATATGTGTTAAATGTTGTGGTTCCAGGTTGTCCTTCCATTTGTCAAGAAGTATTATCATGCACACAAGGACTACTTTGTGGGTAAAGCAGGATCCTCAACTAGCTCCTCCCTGGCATCTGTCAAAGAAAAGGAAATGACAGCTAGGTCTGTAGACTGTTGTAGGGGTTAATGTATGTAAATTAATTAGTGATTGAATTTAGATAGCTGTTTATGTATTGATAACGAACTGTATTTTTTTCATAGTTTGTTCTGTAAGCTGGCTGCCACCCTTAGAACAAAGATTACAGCATTTGGCCATGATGTCAACATCTCTGTAAGATGTCTGCAAGTGTTGGTCAAAGCTGTGGATGCTAGGTACAGTAAATAGCGATTGCAAATATTTTTAGCTTATTGATATGCATGAGTAGTGTTTCATACAAATCGAGAGAACAGGCCTCAGATTTAATGATGCTTCTACAGGTCAGTGGTGAAGAACAGCCCCGAGATGGTAAGAGCCTCCCTCCTGCCTTTCTTTAACAATGCAGCCGATGACCTTGCTCAGGTAGTGGACAATTTGAACAAAGGCCGTTTCAGCCACGTCAAGGGCACCATCACCCGAGGTGCCACCAGTCTCGACTATGTACACATGGTGCTTCTACCTGTTCTCTCCTCTATGTTTGATCACCTTGGGGCGCACAACTTTGGACCTGATCTCATCGGTAAAAATTCCTCTATGAATTTACATATATTATTTCATTGAGGTACAGAGAGAGAGAGAGAGAGAGAGAGAGAGAGAGAGAGAGAGAGGTACCGCTATATGGTGTCTTATACTTGGACTCAAAGCTAGTCCCCTCAGATGATACAGTTTATGAATTTCTTTTCAAGAGGTTTACTGAGTTGACTGTTTTATTTAGTTGGAGATGCTCAGTTGGCCTGTTACCGCATCCTGAACTCCCTCTACTGCCTGGGAACCAGCAACAATGTCATCATCAACAGGTGAGATGTCCTCATTAGGTGCATAATAGAAAAGATAGAATATATTGGGGGTGCCAAACATCAGAAGAAAACACATAAATAGTACATCCACGGTTAATGGACTACTAAATAAGATATAAGTTCTTAATGGAAATAATCTGAACAAGGTCCATAGCAGACATGAATAGATAAAACATAGAAATATTTAGCATCAAGTACTGTATTTATTGGACTGTGTAGCTGGAAAACCTCCTATGGGCAGTATTATGTAAGTTGTGCTGCTTTACTTTGTCAAGAGGAATACTGGAGAACTATTTATAGTTGATTAGGGGGGGGGATACATTTTGGTACAAACATGTCTTTTACTTATAATAAGCTTTGAGATATATATAACTTGCTGTATAAATATGCTGATTAACTGGTTGACTGTTGACTGGTTCTCTCTTGTCGTGTAGGGACACTATTTTGTCGGAGTTGTCCAGGTATAGTTGTCATCTGGCATGGTGTGGTATCTCACCATTTAGTCAGCTGTTGTAGCTGTGTGTATTTTTGCTGTTGAAGCCATATTCTCTCATTTACCATCAAACTACTCTGTAATCAGAAAAAAAATTAATTTAAAAAAAAGTGTTAATTGCAAAATAATAAGAGAAATTCTGATATTTTTTTAATTTTTTGGTATCTGTTGATCATCATAATTTTAAAGATCAAATCAAGGAAAAGCAAAAATATCCCCCCCCCCCCCTCCACTCTCTCCATAGACCTGTGTATTCTGTGGTTTTGTTATCTGTTAATGTTTCTTTTTGTTTCTCCAAAGGTCACTGGTTTAATAGAATTTTTATTTTGAAAAATCTGCAACGCTATGATTATGATTGCTAACAGTGTGTTCTAGAGATATTTTGATTTCTTTAATGTTTTTTGGAAGACATTGATTAAATTTCATGAATATTTCTTCAGAAATATTCAGTCATTAATCAAAACCCTTAACTCCAAAATATAACATTGGCAATTACAATAATCTTCCTTTTAACCATACACCCTTCACAAAGCTGCCATTTTAAAATGCTATCAGTTTGCAGTGTATAATTCTCTTTCATTGAAATTTGAATAAAAACAATATTGATTAACACTGAAACAATATAACATTCTTCAGAATTATTGCACATCAAATATTTTGTAAATTATAATAGCAATCATGCTTTGTGTAAAATTAACATTTTTCCACACTGTGTATTTTAGCTGCAACAATGATTTTTTTAGTAGCAGTGCTGTAGAAATTTCCGATTGTTCATTAAAAGTGTGTTTCTCATTTCTTTTCCCAAACTCCTTGTGTTGTTCATTTTGTGTTGTCAACATGGAACATGTCATGTGCCACATTACACACATCATCTATATCAGAACAGTCACCACAACACACAAAAGATGAATGCTGTGTCACTTATGACCATGCTTATATGAGTGTTAAGCACTCTGCTTTGATGTGTTGCTAAACCCGGCCTCCAAAACTTTTTCTTCAATTCTTCACTTGGGAGACAGTTTTGAAAAATTTTAATTTTAGTTTTCATTAAATAATGCTAATAGCACACACAATGACACATGTATAATTGTAAATAAATTTCAAACAGCGTATGCATGGAGCATTGAAAAAAAATGTTACTTTTGTGAATACTATCTGCATGTATTTGCACAAGTACTAGATCCATTGTAGACTTTAATAAGACTGTGTTATTGTGTTGACATACTGTTTTATTAACCTTGTCAGTTGTCACAAATACATTTTCCATGTACATGTATACAGGATTAAAAAGATAAATGATTTCATATAAATTTTTTAATTAATTGTAATTACATGTACTACACACACTTGTTTTCCTAATTAAGGCCCCCAAAAAATTGATGCATTTTTATTCATGCAAAACTTTAATGTTGATGATATAATGCAACAGATATATGTCTTTTTTACAAGATAAGTAAAGGGAAATAGCTCAGTTTTAAATGAAAATTTAATTATGCCCCATTACAGTGCTGCTGTTTGACCTATGCTGTGGTGTATGCCCCATTATAGTGCTACTGTATTTGACCTATGCTGTGGTGCCTGAACTAAAACATTAAATTTGTTTTGCCTAATAATCATCATGGTTGATCTCCGTTATTACACTCTATTACATCAAATCAATACTTCAAATTTAATTTTACTAAAGTCAATGACAGAAAATATTATAAGAATTTTTTTTTTTAAGATAAGAAATCCACAAGTCTACATTGTACATGAATCTACGATGAAATGACTCACAACATGAAGATTTTTTAAAAATTAGATTGCCAATGTTATTGTGGTGTTTAAGATAAATGTTGTATTTGCTAGAATAAGTCAGTTGGAAGTATTATAGAAATTTGCAGTATGATGTCCTCTTCTGTCCTGTTTGTCTGTTTTGTATCACCTGTGTGTTTGCTGTTTTCCATCTTTCCTCATATCATTCCACTCTGGCACAGCATGATTTGTTATTGTCTATCGTTTAGCAGTCTATGGTTTGTTTACAAAGCATTCATTGTTACATGTATCAATTCAAAAAAAAAATGTTGAATAGCAAAGTTAATTTAACTTTATGAAATAAAGTAAAATACAGGTGACACTCGATGGCTCGAGAGATGGAAGTTCTTGGTCTCTCGAAGTGAACTCACGGTTCCGATTTTTTTCTCTATATAACTAAGCAAATTTATTCTTGATCTCTCGAAGTTCTTGATCTCCCGAAGTGAAACCTGGGTCCGGTTATACATATTTCATTGTTTTTCACTCTTGATAACTCGAAGTGGTTGCTGTGTACACACGCGGCCGATTAAGCGTATAATTATAGCTCCGCGTGGACCTTACCTGGATGGTTGAGTGAACTCCTGGGGGCTAGCGAGGTAGTGTTAATTGGTTGATTACGTAAGTGACACTACTACTTGCTTCCTTCAAATGGTAGATAGGTAATTTGTAACTGATCTATTTATTTCAATAACTTTTAAAGTTACGGTAAACTGCTCTTTATTTAAAATATTCTAACGTAATGATTAAGAAAACATAATATGCTTAAAAGTTTTTTAACGTGAAAAAATACACTTAAAAACCACACAACTAAGTTCTGTATTCTTTGAATTGAAGTAATGTAGCAGAAAATATGATTGAAATCAAGTCAGACTATCCCTCAATGTTATAAATATAAATTTCCGGCTACTACAATTTTAGAACCAAAAATGACCGGAACAAAAATTTCCGGATTTTTTAAAACTTTCGATCTCTCGAACTCTTGATCTCTCAAAGTTTAATCATGGTCCCCTGAAGTTCGAGTTATCGAGATTCACCTGTACATGTAGATGAGTTGAAATTTTAAACTGCTTTATCTACATATTGAAATAAGCTGCAAACTGGTAGAAAGCTTCAAGTTACAATAGAAATGTGATCACCAGCATAAATGTACAATACCAGCAACTTGTGGATAGAAACAAACTTATGCAAGCATTAATATATGCTCTAAACTCTGATTTGTTTAATAGATATGAAAAATATTAGAATCGGGGATATTTTTAAAAAATACTGAGAACCTTCTTGTTACTTTTATTGTCACTTCAATATTTTCAAAAAAGTTTCATTTTACCGGTAATTTAATAATAATTACTTATTAAAACAAAATGTCCAATGATGCACCCCTTGCTCTGATCCCCCTGCAGACATCGGCCAGCCTTGGGTGAGTGCCTGAGTTCCTTTGCTAGCTGTTTCCCTGTGGCCTTCCTGGAGCCTGAGCGCAACAAGTTTAATCGTAACTCTCTGATGTACGGAATAGAGGAGGAGAAACTAGCTGAGCATTCACTGGAAGCTCAAGGTAATCTACGCAAATGGGTGGATTGATCCGAGATTGAAAAAAATATGATGCAACTGAATTGTTGCGATTAGAGGAAATTTATTTTTAGGTCACCTGAGTCACTCATGCATCTCAATTTTACATTTTTAACTTCTTCTTGAAAAACTACAAGGCCAATTGTTACCATTTTTGGTATGAAGCATCTCTATGGTAAGAGAAATCTAAATTGTGGAATTCATGGCTCTACCTCCCCGGGGCCACAGGCGGGCAAAATATTTTAAAAAAGCCAAATTTTCAAAAATCTTCTTCATTACTCCTAAACATGTGAGGAAAAAACTGGTTGCATGGTTATGATGTCCATGAAGCCTTCTACCAAAATTGTGAAATTCATGGCCCCTGGATTAGGGGTTCAGGCTACAGGGTGATGCCACTTTGGCCATATAGTGAAAATGTATTAAATCTCAGAAAATCTTCTTCTCTACTCCCATATATATTTAAATAAAACCGAGTGCATGGTTATGATGAAATTGTGAAATTCATGACCCCTGGGACAGGACTTTAGGCCTTATGGTGGGGCCAATTTAGCAATATAGTGAAAATGTATAAAAGTCTTAGAAAATCTTCTTCTTTACTCCCACACATGTGGGAAATAAACCTGAATGCATGGTTATGATGTCCACAAACTCTTCTACCTTAATTGTGAAATTCATGGCCCCTGGGTCAGGGGTTCAGGTAGTAGGGCTTGGGGGGGGGGGCAATATGGCCATATAGTGTTAATGCACATCATGTTTAAAAATCTCTTCTCTACAGACCCAGAACACTTAATAAAAACTAACTGCATATTTAGAAAAAAAATTTGTCCTGTCATCTTTAATAATATTTTTTTTCACCTGCATGTAGGTCAAGGGTTATGACTGGGAAGGGGGGGGGGGGGGTACGTATGTGTCTTATTTTATTCTGCTCAGGAATTTCAATGGAAGATTCATATGTTTGGAAAAGAAAAATGATGAAGCAGTCCATCAAAGTTATCAACATGATATTGTGAAAGCATTTGAAAGGAGTTCAGGGAAGAGGATTATTACAGTTAATGAAGTTATCTTCCCTTGCTTCTTCAAAATGGAGTTCTCTTCCTTTGCTTGTTCATATTTAGTAATTTATCATTAAATATAATGTAATTTAGAAGTTGTATGATCAAAACAGTTACGCAAGTATTTTATCATTTGAAACAAAAACAGTTTTTAAACTTCTTAAATAAACAAGTAAACTTGTTAATAATAAAGTAATAAGTAGTATACTAGCCACCTTGTTATAGTTTATCTATGAAAACATATAAACATAAAACCTATTTTGAGACTTAATATTTCAGAGAAACAAATACTTTGTATGAAAGTTGTGCTCCATTTCAGTAGTAGGTCATACACTCTGATACTAGTGATAGGTCTTGTGCTAAGCTATAGTTTTAAACTCCTTTCCAAAAGAATTCAGGCAGGGAGGAAACTCAACTAAATGCATTTATGAGACTCCTCAACAATTTTGTGTATGGGCTATGCTACTCAGGTGACTGTTAAGGCCTATTGGCCTCTTGCTTAAAAAGTAGTTTTAAACAATTATATTATGCAGTAAAACATTACTGTGTTTTTGAATTGAGCACTTTCTATCATATTGGTACAGATACAAATAATTCAATTTTGTCATGTTTATTTTCATCTCCAGAGGTTATGGAGCTCTTGGCTCAGACATTGCCTGGACTACAAAAAATCATTGAGGAAATAGCAGACCTGGCAGAATCGGGCGGAAAATACCAGGAGGCCCCTCATGTCATTGAGGTCACCTTGCCTATGTTATGCAGGTCAGGGAGATTCCCATGATATTTTTGTCGCAGCTGATAAATTCTTCAATATATTGAAATCAAAGAATGATAATACATGTACAGTACTTTCATTTACATTTCAGTTACCTGCCATTTTGGTTGTCTCACAGTAACCTTGATGGGTAAATTATCTATCTATTTTTTAATTGATACATGTATATAAATTGATTATGAATTATGCATGATTTTGTTTTATTATTTTTAGCTCACCTGAACCGCAGGTTCAAGTGAGCTTTTCAGATCACCCTTTGTCCGATGTCCATCTGTCCATCCGTCCGTCCGTCTGTAAAATTTTCACATTTTTGACTTCTTCTCTATAACCACTGGGCCAAATTTTACCAAACTTAGTACAAGACGTCCTCATGGGAGGGGGGTTATAAATTGCTAAAATAATGGGCTAATCCCTTTTAAAAGGGAGATAATTGCAAAACAGTGAGTATAGGGTGCGTGTATTTAAAAATCTTCTTCTCAAGAACCACTGCATCAGAAATGCCAATATTTACACAAAAGCTTGTATATATAGTGAAGATTATAAATTGCAAAAATCATGACCCCCAGACCAAAACTGGGGCCGCAGGCGGGGTTCAAATTTTAACAAAGATATACATAGGAAAAGTGTTTTAAAATCTTCTTCTCAAGAACCATTGCACCAGAAATGCCAATACTTACATTAAAGCTTGTATATATAGTGAAGATTGCAAAAATCATGACCCGGGACCAAAACTGGGGCCCCAAGCGGAGTTCAAAGATGAACATAGAAATACATGGGAAAAATGTTTAAAAATCTTATTCTCAAGAACCACTGCACCAGAAATGCCAATACTTACATTAAAGCTTGTATATATAGTGAAGATTATAAATTGCAAAAATCATGACCCCAGGACTAAAACTGGGGCCTCAGGCGGAGTTCAAAGATGAACGTAGAAATACATAGGAAAAATGTTTAAAAATCTTCTTCTCAACACCCACTGCACCAGAAATGCCAATATTTACCCAAAAGCTTGTATATATAATGAAGATTATAAATTGTAAGAATCGTGACCCCGGACCAAAACTAGGGCGCCAGGCAGGGTTCAAAGTTTAACATAAAAATATGTAGAAAAAATGTTTAAAAATCTTCTCAAGAACCACTGCACCAGAAATGCCAATATTTACACAAAAGCTTGTACATGTAGTGAAAATTCTAAATTGTAGGAATCGTGACCCCGGACCAAAACTGGGGCGCCAGGTGGGGTTCAAAGTTAAACATATATATAGGAAAATGTTTAAAAATCTTCTTCTCAAGAACGACAATGCAACAGTTTGGGATATTACTATGCATACATCCTTGGCTATTGTGGATTCTAAATTGTTAAAATCGTGACCCCCGGACTAATACTGGGGCAAAAAGAGGGGTTCAAAGTTTAACATAGAAATATATAGGAAACATGTTTAATAATCTTCTTCTCGAGAACTACAATGTTACAGTTTGTGAGATTAATATGCATGCAACCTTGGATAATGTAGATTCAATATTTTTGAAATAGTGACCCCTGGACTAATACTGGTGACCCAAGACAGATTAAAATTTTAACGAGGAAGAATGTTTGGAAAATGTGTAAAAATCTTCTTTTGGAGAACTACAATGCTTTAATTTGTCAGATTACTACGTAAGCATCCTCAAATAGTGTAGATTTTAATTATAAAAACTGTGACCCTCGATCTAATACTGGGACCCCAGAAGGGGTTCAAAGTTTAACATAGAAATATATATGGAAAATGTTTAAAAATTTTCTTCTCGAGGATTACAATCCTACAGTTTGTGAGATTACTATGCAAGCATCCTCAAATAGTGTAGATTCTAAATTGTTAAAGCCCACCATAAACCCTGGACCAATACTGGGGCCCCAAAAAGGGTTTCAAAGTTTGAAATAGAAAAAGCATATGATACCAAATTGAATGTTACAAGGAACTGTTGTTCAGGTGAGTGATGTGGCCCATGGGCCTCTTGTTTCTTGTTAGGATGAACAAGGTTACAGCAGTTACAGAGGAACTGATGAACCAAGTTCTCGGCAATGTCTTGAAGCTCATCCGTAACAACATTGGTGCAGTGGATGCACCATGGATGAACAGAATTGCAAGTATGTGGAGATTTCTTATTCATTGAGACTGATTTCTCATTTTTACGAAAGCCCATTGAGCTCATTTTCGTAGGTAAAAAAAATATATTTTTCGCGAATAAACGCGTAACTTTCGCGAATAAACGCGAAACTTTCAAGATATAACGCGTAAGTTTCGCGAATAAACGCGAAACTTTCGCGATATAACTCATTAGTTTCGCGAATAAACGCGAAACTTTCGCGATATAACGCGTAACTTTCGCGATATAACGCGTAACTTTCGCGATATAACGCGTAACTTTCGCAAATGAACGCGAAACTTTCGCGAATAAACGCGAAACTTTCGCGATTAAACGCGAAAATTTCGCGATTAAACGCGAAACTTAAATATAAATATTGTTATTTCATAGAAACCCTATGAAGAATAATTACTGAAAACAAATATATTAATTTAAATAAAACAAAATACTATTATATAAAGATGTAAATGAATTAGATTTAACCTTATACAAATTAACATAAATTCAAACATAGGGAATCTTTAAAATCTTAGTACTGATTTTTAAAAAACATTATGCATCGCGTTTCTCACATTCTAGTGGGCGCTGTATTATTGAAAATGAGGCAGCAACATATTTTAGTTATAACAATTTTAATTCGAATTAAACGTTTAATTAGGTATCATTTTAGAATTTAAAGGATGTCATTGTTTCAATTAAACGCTAAATATATATTATATCGCTGCAACATAACTTAACATCTAGTTTTATATCAGAAAGATAAGTCAAGCTGTGAATTGAAATTTTCAAGCTTTTGTTCAAATCTAGATGACGTAAATTCGTCCTCCAAATTTATCACATATGTCATTTAAAAATTAATACTAAGATTTAAAAGGTTTGTGACGGTTGAATTTATATCAATTTTATAAGAAAAAGATCATCAATGAATGCCTGTTCGAACACAGGGTCAGCGAACAACTGAAAATCGTAATTTGATGCTCAAACTTATAATATACTTTGGACATATAACATATAAAAATGTTATGATAAAGTTTTATCAGATTTATTAATATCTATATGCAAAAAAGATAATTTTGTCTTCATAAATCAACGTAACACGGATATTATAATAATAATGAATAATTATTTTATCATATAAAACTTAAAATGTGTTTGTTTTCCATCGTTTTTCTTTATATAGGTTCTGTATGAAATGACAATATTTATATAATAGTTACGAATTAATTCGCGAAACTAACACGTTTAATCGCGAAAGTTTCGCGTTATATTGCGAAAGTTTCGCGTTTAATCGCGAAAGTTTCGCGTTTATTCGCGAAAGTTTCGCGTTATATTGCGAAAGTTTCGCGTTTACGTTTATTCGCGAAAGTTTTGCGTTATATTGCGAAAGTTTCGCGTTTATTCGCGAAAGTTTCACGTTATATCGCAAAAGTTACGCGTTATGTCGCGAAAGTTTTGCGTTATATTACGAAAGTTTCACGTTTATTCGCGAAAGTTTCACGTTATATCACAAAAGTTACTCGTTTATTCGCGAAAGTTTCGCGTTTATTCGCGAAAAAAATATTTTTTTTACCTACGATAATGAGCTCAATGGGCTTTCGTACATTTTATCCAAAATTAGGATAGAGAAAAAAGTGTAATTAAGATTCCTTTGGGTTTATGTGAATCATTGAAGTTTGTTTCTCATTACATCAAAGCATTAGAGAGAAAAGTGTAACAATGGTTCATTTGGTTTTAGCTTAGTCATTTAGGTTCATTTTGTATTGGAGAGAAAAGTGTAGCAAAGATGTCTTTCATTTCAGCTCGAACACAGCCTATCATAGCCAACTCTACACCAGACATGATACATGACCACTTCCTGCCAATAGCCACAATCCTTCAGCACAACAGTCAGATCGTGGAGAGGAAGGAGAAGCAGCTGCTGGCCAGTAAACATGGCTCCAGCGAAACAGCGGACCTAGAGGCAGACGTCCAGCAGGTCAGTGGGGGTAGAGAAAGAAAGGGGGGGGATCATAAGTGGAAAATTTCACAAGAAACAAAGTAAACAAATTGAAAATTTAATGCCATTAGTGAGTAAAGGAAAGAAATTTGAAATACTTGGGAACATGGCAATTTTTAGTTTAATGTTAGCATTTCAGGTTATTTTCCAACATTGTTGGCACTTTTGGTTATCAAGATTTTTTTTCTGCTAAAAAGCCAGTTTTTACCTCGTGCCAAAATTCCCTCACTGTATAATTGTATGGTATACCTTTATACCTGAGTAAGCTATCCGTTTTCGTCTGCCGTCGTGCGACATGCGTCGTCCATCGTGCGTTAATTATTTTACATTATTAACTTCTTCTTAAAAATTACAAGGTTAATTGTTACCATTTTTGGTGTGAGGCATCTCTATGGTAAGAGGAATCTAAATTGTGAAATTCGTGGCTCTACCACCCTCAGAGGCACCACAAGTGGGGCCAAATATGCAAAAAAAAAGCCAAATTTTCAAAAATCTTCTTCTCTACTCCCACACATGTGAGGAAAAAACTGGTTAAATCTTAGAAAATCTTCTTCTCTACTCCCATATATATTTGTTAAAAACTAAATGCATGATTATGATGTCCATGAAGCCCTCTACCAAAATTGTGAAATTCATGGCCCATGTGTCAGGGGTTCAGGCTCTAGGGTGGGGTCAATTTGGCCATATAGTGAATATGTATTAAATCTTAGAATATCTTCTTCTCTACTCCCATATATATTTGTAAAAAACTAAATGCATGATTATGATGTCCATGAAGCCCTCTACAAGAATTTGTGACATTCATAGCCCCTGGGTCAGGGGTTCTTGCTCTAGGGTGGGGCCAATATAGCCATATAGTAAAAATGTATTAAATTTTAGAAAATCTTCTTCTCTATTCCCATCTATATTTGTTAAAAACTAAATGCCTGGTTATAATGTCCATGAAGCCCTCTACCAAAATTATGAAATTCATGACCCCTTTGTCAGGGGTTCAGGCTCTAGGGTGGGGTCAATATGGCCATATAGTAAAAATGTATTAAATCTTAAAAATCTTCTTCTTCACTCCCAAACTTGTGGGCAAAAAACTGAATGCATGGTTATGATGTCCACTAACTCCTCTACCTAAATTGTGAAATTCATAGCCCCTGGGTCAGGGGTTCAGGACATGGGGGGAGGGGGGGGGGCAATATGGCAATATAGTGTTAATTCATATAATGTTTTAAAATCCTCTTTTTTATTCTCACACATCTGTATGAAAAACTCACTTCATAATTATGTTTACCAGGAAGTTCGCTACTAAAATTTTACATTTCATGTCCCCTGGAGTATGAGTTTTGACTCTAGGGCAGGGCCAAAATGGATGTATAGGTGTTAATGCATATAATGTTTAAAAATTATCTTCTTTACTCCCACACACCTGAAAGGAAAACGGAATTCATTATTTTGTAGACCAGATCTTTAAGTTTTTCGCCAAAATTATAGGTTTCATAGGGAGGTGGTCATCATTACAAATTTATAAATTTTCTACTCCAGAATGAAACCCAATTAAGAATATATGAGACTCCTCGACAAGTTTGTGTATGGGTTATATGCTACTCAGGTGACCGTTAAGGCCTATTGGCCTCTTGTTACTTATTTAGGCCTATGGCATACTGGTGAGAGACACGTATGCGTTTTTCCCTCTACTGATTAAGTATGTGGATCTCCATCGGTCCAACTGGCTGAAGCACCCCACCATGGACGCTGAGGAACTCTTCAGTTGTGTAGCAGAACTGTTTGGCCTCTGGTCCAGATCATTAGTAAGAAATGCATAAGATTAGAAACTGACTTTTCCATGAAAATGCAACTGTAACAAATGTTTTTTGAAAATGAAATGCTTGTGGTTGTAGATGTTTAAGAGAGAGGAGCAGAACTTTGTTCTGGGGAATGAAATAGACAACATGGCCCTGATAATGCCCAGTCAGTCCAAGTCTAGCTCCTCATCCACTGCCAATGCGATGCCCCCACCGCCAACTGACGGAAAGCGGGCTGGGAGAAAGCGAGAGAAGAAGAGGTTGGAGCCACACAACAGCCTGAATGTGGCCTGTCTCAAGAGGCTCTTACCGATCGGACTGAGTTTTTTCAGCGGCCGCGAGCAGGAGTTACTCCAGCAAGTCAAACAGAAGCTTATAGAGGTAAACACTCGTCCTCTCGCAATTGATAATGCTAATTTTGAAGCTTTATTCCTTTTCTTCTACCTTCAAGGACCACAGCAGCACAGAAATGAAAAATCTTTTAATTTGCACATACACTTCCTAATAATCAAAAGGGCTGCATTGGTTGAAAAATATGGCTTTGGAGGCTGAAGTGTATCACAATTTTAACCTCTGGCAGAAGTGTTTTTAAATTGTTTTTCTTTTCTTACCAATACATGTTTGTTTTCAGTTTTAAACTTTTTCTATTTCTGTGCTTTGCTTTTCATGTAAAATTACTTTTAGCTGAATAAATTCTCTTTGTTAAAAGCGGTGAATGTATCTGTAAATGTCTAGTGGTATTTATTTCAGCAAAGCTCAGATGAGTTGGATTATGATTTCAATGTAACGGTATTTATCAACCTTGTCATGACTGAAACATGTGGCGTTTTTGACTTTTCTTGACTGCATGTATTCATAATGATACAAAACTCTTAGAATTTTTGCTTAAATGGAAGAAAACATCATGTCCAGGAGTACATGAACTTTGGAAAAATTTAGGCTGAGCCTGGCTTGTAGGATTCTAGAATGCATTGAATGGCCTGGTAATGATAAACCTGAATATGAAATGATTTTGAATAGAACATGAAAAAAACAAGCAGCAATTACTGAAGAACTAAACCTAACTCATGATATGCAAATGCTGAAAATATAGCCAAGCTATGAGAAAACCTGGGTTCTTCAGTATTTTGGAGGTAGTTTGTACTGTAAGTTTTTTACTTCTTCACATGTATGTTATCAACAGAGATAGGACTCAAGTGTTTATACAAATATTAAAAATATGAAAGAGACTTCATGTATTTAACAAGTGTTGTTAGCCTTACAGTTCATCCTCCTGTGTATTGTACTGTACCGTATTCCTGCACATTCATGTCTCATATGCTTGTTAAATATACATGTACATGAAGTACATGTGGTTACATGTGAATGTGTCATGAGTATAATATTTTCTGTTTTAAAAAAAACATCATTTGCAAATATGTAATTGTGTTGTTTTATGGTTTCTATACAAATTTTTTATATATAAACAAAAAACAGATTGAATGCATGCCAAAAAAGAAGTCTTTGTATTCTACATGCAAGATGCATGGTATTCAATATCTAGCTGCAAATTTTCTTATTATCTAGTGTTTTGCAAAGTAAAGAGTATCTTTACTTCTTTGCTGTTTCTCTGACACATTTGTTTTGCATACTAGCATATTATTTCTATTTGGATTTTAAGGTTCATTTACCAGTATATTACAATAGGATATATTTTTTACTTTCTCTTATACAAGTATTGTTGTGAATATTAAACTTAGCCATGCAGTTATTTAACTCTTTCTGTAATTAGCCTCACTCGTGATCACTATCAGTCAGTGTCTCCTTTCTTTTGCTGCTCATTAATGTCGCTATGCTTTCTTTGACACCTTGTGCTCTTGCTGTGATATTTTCAGCTGATATATATACGTATCCACTGATGGTTTTGAATATCTTTCAGGAATCGGAAGCAGATATTGAGGACTTCATGCAACAGAAGCTTGATGCAGAGGAAGGGGTAGGTTTTATCATATATTGTCTGTTTTTGATTGTGAATTTAACATTTTATATACATGCATTTGGTACATGTATTTTGTGTTTGACTGAATTTGTCATAAGATTTTCACACAGCAATTTTTAATTTTCTATGTAATGAAAAGTACCTAAAACTAGTACTTCAAAAATAATATTTAATGAAAGTCTTGCCAGTACTTTGAGGGCCCTTTACATGTGATAGTCTGCTTTCTATTTCAGCCAACTGATGAAAAAGTTCAGTGGCAGAAGGTGTTGTACACAAAGATAGGAGGAGTAGAGAGGACCAATGTGGACCAGCACCATGTTCTCAGCAAGATTCTCTCCATGGCTAAAGTGATGCATGGCCTACACATGGTAACAATCTGTTCCTCCTTCTCTGAGCCCTTAACTTGACGACTTGTAATGTAACTGTTACATGCATGGTTCCAGACCATTACAACCAAGTCCTGAAACCATTTCACCATTAAATGCTGAATTGATTGTTTAAATTTGTAGATGTATTTTGACTCTCCATGTGTATAGTAGTAGTGGGGCTAGAGCCTCACTCAATCTGATAGACATTTCTTAAAGTTGAAACTGAATTGTTTTCTCTACTTTCTCATGATTAGATCTGCGAGGTAAGTCCACTGGATGGCGACAGTGTTTTACTTTTTTTAAACCAGGCATGAACTGTGTTGGCTTGGACAGTCCCCTTTTCTGCAGTCTGACTGGTCATTCATCAGTCAGATAGAAAGAAAACTAAAAACATAATCAGTCCATAGTAGGCTTATATATGTAGAACAAATAACAAAATTTACAGCAGTTCATCTCTCTGACACACAAGTTTCTCTATGCACTACCACTCCCAGATAAAGAAAACATAACAAAAAAACCTTAATTTGACCCTGGTTCCTGACCGTGCTTACAGTTTAGCATAATTTTAAATCATGTGTCTTGTTACTGTTACTGGTGAAGAGTCATCACCCAAGTGATTTTTCTCGCAGCTTTATCAGTTTAAGTTGAATTCTGTTCCCCAAGGAGTAAATTCTTTCCCTGTAGGTAGTTCTTTCCTCAGCTCTTTTTGGGTTAAGGAAGATGTATTTTTCTTTGTTTTTATGTAAAACATGTATGTTCCATCTTTAACAAAAGCCTTTCCCTTCTTTATTTGTACATATCAAGTTTGATAAACTTGCTTCAAAGGAATGGAGATATCTTGTAAGTTGCAGAAAATATGTTTAAAATGTTATTGTGAATATATTGTCCAAATATGTGAACAGTAGATAAAGAAATTTGTTGCTGGAAATACATGTATTTTTATATTTTTGCCAAAAACTGAGACTTGATTTAACCATTGTTGTTCATATTTCTTGTCTGGGATTGCTCCCTTCCTCAACCCCTCATTGCAGAGAACTTGGCTTTAGTAAAACCCTGTCTCTATTTACATCCCTCCCCTATGTCTGGCTGTCCTGAACAAATCCTTGTTCACATAATGTAGGATCATGAAATTAGAAGAATTCCTCCAAAATTTGATAATTTGGAAAAAGGTCTCTGGCAAAAAAGCGACCATCCTGTTGTGAGTTGGTGTGTATAGATTTGCATTGAGTTTGATATATCGGTAGGTTTGTTTGTCCTCTGTCAAGTGTTTGGGAATGTATGAAAGCCTGATTAGACTAGTGAATAGTGGAACTTTTAAGACACTCATTTTTGAGAAGATGTCATACTTTCTCAGATCATGAACTTGATCATTCAATTTTGATATACTGGTACATTGTTTATAATCATGTTTAATTAATATGGGTTAAAGACTGGAGGATTTTTTCAGGACAGTCTTATGCAAAACTGAACTCTGATTTGATAAATTCCTCTGCTTTGACAACTCCCCAATTCTATGTATTCTGTATTCTCTCCTTTTCATTCATCATTACATTTCTTTCCTTTCGACAGTTACTACTAAAAGTACATGTATGTATATGTAGTCAGTGTGTTAATTGTCTTTTTTGATTGTGCCACTAAAGTTTGAGATTAGAAAGATACGGTACATGTACGTGAGAAAAATAAAGTATGGACATTGAGGCTTTATTGGTGTCTATATACACCTCTGTATAAAAAAGGACTGTTGGCTGTTGTCTAAGATTTTAAATCTAAACAGTCAATATGTAGCAAATAATACTGCATGTGTTATTTAGGATGATGGGATTGTGGAGTATGTTAATCATGAGTATTTAATTATATAAATGATTAGTTTGAGGTCTTAGGCTGGCGTGATGTGTTCTGCAACGGTAGAATTAAAGGTTTAAAGGTGGACAGAGATTAATAAATTGTCAGGACTTTGTGTGAGTTTTTTTTCTGAAAGAATTTTGATTAACAAAACCCCAAGAAGTTAAAGACTTTTGATAGAATTAAAATCATCCTTCATTCCATCACTGTTGTTGTGCTATATGTAGGTGGAACATCCGTCCGGCTCCCACAAGAATGTGTGGAAGAAGGTAATCTCCACCCAGAGGAAGCGGGCGGTGATGGCCTGCTTCAGGATGGTGCCCCTCCACAGTCTGCCCAGGTCAGTGCTCCAGTCCCAGTGACTGGCTGCAGCTCTACAAAATCCCTGTTAAAACAATTTTAAAAAACCTTTCTAATTTGAATGAAATAAATTTAACCTTTATCAGGGTAGAATTCCATATTTTAAATTTGAAGTAAGATTAGGCAAGTGTTCTTGATTTGATTTCATATCATAACAGGCTTCTACAAGTAATTTGGATTTTCACATCTGTTTAATCATATTTCTTGTACAGGCACCGAGCCATTAATCTATTCCTGAATTCCTACAAGGAGCAATGGCTGGGAACAGAGGAATATGAGAAGAAAGTGTTGATAGAGGACCTCACTGTAAGTCTTACAGGGAATTCCCCCCTCCCAAATATAGGGAATATGAACAGTAATGTAGCAAAATAAAGGGAGGTTTATAAACAGCAGGAATTATAAATTTGATACATTTCATGAAATCTTTGTTAGTAACAGAAAGTGTAGCAAGTAACTCCTGTAAAATAATTCCTATGCAAATGCAAAGAATTAATATACAATCCATATAAAATTGTGTTAAACATCCCTCATGGGTTCTTCTTGCTTTTTTGTGAAGGTTGTTTACTATATATTAAAATAACATAAAAAATTCAAGTGCTAGCCATTTCAAATTTTTGCAATTAATTACCAAAATGTCTTGGAACTTGCATAAAATAAGGAATCTACAGTATTACAATGTAGTTACTGAGTAGTAACAATGCAGTGTTGTTACTACAGTTAGGTTAGAAAACATTATAACTATACTTTTGGTGTTGGAATGCTCTAAGTTTCAAGACCTTTTAATGATGTATGTTTATAGAGAGCTGATGAAGAGGAAGAAGACTTGGAGAAGAAGGAGGAGGTGGAGGTGAAGCCGGACCCGCTGGATCAGCTGATCACCTGTCTGAGTCGGGCCGCCACGAAGGAGCAGCATGGCAGCCTGCCCGAGGACGATCTGTACATGTCCTATGCTCAGATCATGGCCCAGGTACCTGGTTTCTGCTGCAATACTCACAACTATTGCAAGATAAAAAACTGCAAAAGGGAAAGCTGTGACAAAATATTGCAAGCAATAGCCCATTTAACTAACAATATTTAAGGCAAATGTCAAACAAACAAGCTAATGCCCCTTGCACTATGTTTTTTGGTTCAAACATTATGAACTGAAACTTAAGATTATGTAACTGAGGTTTGTTGGTTATGTGTTTTGGAAAAATCTTTGTACTTGGGTTTATTAGCTTTTCCCATGATTGATTGTTTATGTTTGATAGAGTTGTCATGGTGAGGATGAAGATGATGATGATGATGAGGGCGGGGATGAAGAAGGACCGGGATCTTCCTTCCAGGTGAGTACAGCAGAAGTTTTCACACCTGTACCCTGCAACCATTGGAGAAACTTAGACTACTTGATCGTTGATAAATCATTTGTCCTGAGTTGCTTAAAACTTGCATCCCGGTGATGACTGTCATTATACTGTAAACCAACTTTAATTCATGATGTCAGACTTTATTTCATAATTTTCTGAAGGTGAACTGATTTGTGGTGACTTATTGCCACAAGCAAGATGTAAATATTTTTTAAAGTTTTGCGGCAAGAAATATTTGCGACAACAATGTTCTCGCAAACCTTGCAAAAATTTCTCAGATCCAATTGAAATAAAAGTTGATTTAAAGTATGTAACCATTGATATTTTTATACATTTGTATTAGGTCAAGACTGATAAAATGAGTTGCAAAAACCAAGGTGCAACACCCCAATTTCATTATTACGTGTTTTATTAATGTGGTAACAGAATCCAAATTAGAATAAGAACTACATCTATATGTATATGCAAATGATAAATTTTTCTTAGAGCCAGCCACCTTAACTTGATTTTTCATATCTTTATATTTACATTTTTCAGTGTCTTTGCCTGTGATAACACTACGTATTGATTTTGTACTATATAACCCATAATACAAATGACGCCGAATTGAGGCGCCAGCAGGGGTTGCTTATTTATATTTAAATATCTAATTGTATGATGGCTTAAAATTATGTAAATATAAGGAATAAGGAATCATTCTTTGAATATTATGAGGTGATAATTTCGGTCGGGCCCGGCGTGATTAAATCTATCATGAAAGCCCTTTGGGCTTTATTGGATTTGATCATGCTCCAACCGAAATTATCACCTCATTATAATCAAATAATGATTCCTTATTCCTTATGTAAATACATGTTTTGTGGATCTGGGAATTGTTTCACTAGTGCATGTTATTTTCACTGAAAAATATTTTGTACTTCTTCAATCTTGCTTGCGTCAGCTTCATTTGGGAGCTATAAAGGTACATGTTCATTTACCTTGCATGCTTCTAATAGCAGGAAGGTTCATGGCTTGTAGTTCCCTCAGTATGTACCCACCCAAACCCTCCTTTATCACAGCTTTGTTGTTAGAAATGTAGAAAAAATTATATATTCTCCTTGCTTTTATCAAATTAAGTGTTTAAAGGAAAACACCCTGATAAAAGGCCTTGTCCCTTGTAGACACACACAAATGTACCTCCGCTATCTTTTCCTTTGTAATAAATTTGGAAAGAAGCACACAGGAAATTATGATCTTTTCTGATATTGTGATCATTTAATTTTTTTTAAGTGAGCTATCTTTTCCTTTGTAATAAATTTGGAAAGAAGCACACAGGAAATTATGATCTTTTCTGATATTGTGATCATTTAATTTTTTTTAAGTGAGCACCTTTTAAAAAACATTCATTATAGTACTAGGCGTTAAATGTTGTGACGTATTGGTCTCCTAAATAGTGAATATTAATTTTTTAAGCTACTGTGACATTTTTTCCAATAACATGTACACACTATTTACCAGTAACCATATAAACATAATAGAGTACTTTTTTCACATTCTCATAAATATATCATTACCTGGTAACTTAAAATCATGCTTTTAAAACAGTGCAAGCTAATAAGTTTGTTATCTTTGAACTGATATGTGTAAATTGCTGATCATACTTGAAACATTCTTTTTAATTGGGTTTATGGATAATCAAGAATCATGCAAAGTAGAATTTAATAGCACGATTTTTATAAGTCCTATTATCATTCCATCTTCCCATATATATTTTGAATTTAACCCAGACTACATATAAACATTGGAGGTTGCTTTATGACAATTGTATTTGTTTCTTGTTAGGAACAAGAGATGGAGAAGCAGCAGCTGTTGTTTGAACAGTCACGGTTGGCCGACCGCGGGGCTGCTGAGATGGTGCTCCTCTACATCAGTGCCAGTCGGGGTCAGTCATTGGGAGGGCACTCTGGCAATTAAAAAAGCACATTGATTTACTATTTTTGGAAAAATATGTGTACATGTATTATGTTGCAGGAATTTGAATTTGATAAATGATAGAGTAATATCGGTTGGAAAAGAAATGTTAAGTAATTGAGGTTGAATGAATGAAATTTTACTTTTGGTAATTGGCAAATTTCAAATTGATGAATGAAATTTGCTGATTGATTTTGGTAATTGGCAAATTTGATGAATGAAATTTGCTGTTTATTTTGGTAATTGGCAAATTTAATGAATGAAATTTGCTGAATAATTTTGGTAATTGGCAAATTTAATGTATTGAATGAAATTTGCTGATTGATTTTGGTAATTGGCAAATTTAATGAATGAAATTTGTTGATTGATTTATTTGCTGTAGGAGTGAACAGCCCCATGGTAGCAGACACTATAGAGCTGGGGATATCACTGCTGAGAGGAGGAAATGTAGAAGTTCAAAAGGTAAATGGGCTGCAAGCACATTAAATACAACATACAATGCAAGAATTTTCAAAGGGAACTGTGTTTTCTGTCCTTACAGTATGATCATTTATTGAGTATTAGTAGCAATGGGTCAATTAATGTTGCTGATAATTTTTGAAAACTTAAATCATTATACATTTTTGTTTAATTCAGAACATGCTTAAGCACCTGAAGGAGAAGAAGGATGTAGGTTTCTTTTCCTCTGTGTCCGGCCTGATGCAACAGTGCAGGTAAGTGAATCGGAAACAGCTCATTGTCTGTTTACAACTGTGTCGACAGAACCAAATATTATCTTTTATCACTTTTCATTTTCCTTTCAGTGTTCTGGATTTGGATGCATTTGAGAGAATAAATAAAGCGGAGGGTTTAGGAATGAGTTCGGATGCTTGCTCTGGAGAGAAGAATCTGGAGGATGCTGCCACCACCTGTAAACTGTTCCGCTTCCTGCAGCTACTTTGTGAGGGCCACAATCTGGGTATGTCTGGGATTGCCAGAAAGGGGGCTCATACTGATCATGTTTATTAGTAGCAAAATTAATGGAAAAAATTGATGGAAGATGCTGGTCTATATCTAGTTCTCTGTGTGTTCATTCTTTGATTCAACCAAGTGGAATATTAAAATATGCTTTTTGATCTTAACAGAGTTCCAGAACTACCTGCGGACACAGGCAGGTAACAACACGACGGTGAACATTGTGATTTGTACTGTGGACTACTTACTGAGGCTGCAGGAGTCCATGATGGACTTCTACTGGCACTACTCGGGCAAGGAAATCATTGACCCGTCAGGCAAGGGCAACTTCTGCCGGGCCATCAACGTGGCCAAGCAGGTGTTCAGGACTCTTACTGAGTACATTCAGGTATGTAATATATAGGCAGTGACCTCTGTAAGCTAAGTCTATTGTGTCTGTAACAATATGTATGATTTATTACTAGTGCAGCTGAAGATATACCCTTGTAGCAGAGTGCCAAGATTAATAGTGAAGCTTCAATTTGTTATATCTAACATGATAGGTTTCAAAACTTTGGGGAGTGCTAAATATCACTTTGCTGTAATAGAAAATTTGTTATTTTCTTCACTATGTTTTGTTGTGTAATTAATCCAGATATTTGTAGGAGATGTGTGATATGTAGTGTCTTGAATTGTTGTATGTAGGGTCCCTGTTCCCTGAACCAGCTGGCCCTGGCACACAGTCGACTGTGGGATGCTGTAGGAGGGTTCCTCTATATATTCGCCCACATGCAGGATAAACTGTCTAAGGTCCATCTACATATGTTATATCAGAAGGGAATCTGTGTTCTGTTCAATTTTTTCTAATGTATGTGTGTAAAGTATTATAACTCTATCAGATTACTTGATGTTAACAATATGCTCTTTAATTTTCAGGATTCCACCCAACTAGAGCTGCTGAGAGAATTCATGAAACTTCAGAAGGAAATGATGATCATGTTACTGTCTATGTTAGAAGGTGGTTAATCATTTAATCATTTAGATTTTAAAAAGCAGAATGAATCAATAATGTTTACTTAGTAATTGTGTAATATTTGAAATGATTACATGGTGATATTTTCTTTAAAAGGTAATGTAATGAATGGTCCAATTGGGAAACAGATGGTTGACACTTTGGTAGAATCACAGGCCAATGTGGAGGTAATTAAATGTTGAGTAAAAATTCAATCTTTGTTTAATTTAAGATTATAATGTTTTGTAACCCAGGGACCTACCCAAGCAAATGCATTTACTTATGAATTCACATTTTGCCACTAAGTTTATATCTGTTTTTATTTCAGATGATATTGAAATTCTTTGACATTTTCCTAAAGATGAAAGACCTCACATCATCTGAAGCCTTCTTGGTAATATAGAACATTAATTCACACATCCTTCAGTATTTCAATATTTTAACTGTTTATTTAAAGAAAATTTGAAAATTATCTATCATAATCAAGTAATTTTCTGCTAATTTGATAAAATATTTCAAGGTATAGTGAGCCACCTTAAAAGGCTTTTCATCATTTTGATGAAAAGTTGAAATTATTTATTGCAAGTTTTTTTTTTTATCCATGCAATGTATACTGTAAGTTGTTTTATTTCCACTGTGTTAAATTTAACTTTTTTTAAATTAACCATGCAATGGTTTTAATTTTACTTTGTAAGAAGTGGCACAGTAATCAAAGTATAAGCATTAAACCATTTTTGAAAACTAATGTTAGTATTCACAATAGGTGTAATTTCACAGGAAAATGATAAATAGCGAACATAGTAAAATGAAAACCATCATGGTTACTATTGTTAAACCAGCTTTTATTCACTGTTTACCAGAGATAATCTGGTTCATGAATACCTTCAAGGACTAATTTGTAGAAATAATCGCAAGAACGAGGCTCTTGTAAACCTTTTGAATATTTCTTTCTTGCGAATAGAAGATGGTTTACAGTATTTGCCAATGTACAGTATTAAGTCCAAGGATAAAATACACAAATTTAATACATTTATAGGACTTTTAGATATATCATCTACTTTGTATGTCTAATGATCTGTAAGGAATTTACTTTTGTTACAAAATATAAGTTCAATATTCTGAATGAATATTATATCCATATACATTATAGGAATTTGATGCCAATAAAGATGGCTACATTTCGGCAAAAGAATTTAAGCGTGCAATGGAGGCACAGAAAATGTATTCTCGGTGTGTAAAAGCAAATTGGGTGTTGTCTACATGAAGATGTTTCCTAAGCATTTAGAACATCTTCTATTTATCTGTGCATCTCCAACAAAGCAGGCTTCAGGAATAACTCATGATTAACTTTAAGAATTAGATGGAAAGCAATAAAAGTTCTAGGGGTTTTTGATGATAATAGAAAATTTTAAGAATGATTCTTTTAAGTGTTGCAGCTACATGTAGATAATATGTACAGATTTGTGATTTATTTGACGGATTGATTGTGTCTGCAGCCTGCTTCAACTGTCACTTAGTGTTAGTGTGTGTTGTGACTCTGTTACCAAATTTTAGGAATATGATACAAATGGTGATGGCTGGATATCCGTTAAAGAGTTCCGCAGGGCTTTAGATTCAATGAAGATTTACAATGAGTAAGTCTTCAGAGTGTGTCCCACCTCCCACCCACTCATGATGTCGACTCATTGCAAGATGCCATATCACGAATACCTCTAATGGACAAAATAAATGCCTTTCATGACATCCCATCAGCCTAAAATGTCGTGTTGAAATTCCATGCACAAAGCAAGCTTCAATTTCCCTGTGTGATTTCTAGTTTTCCATTTATGATTTTCATTAGAACATTGTGTCGTTAAAGATTTGATTGCTCATTATCATCTGAGTGATGAAACTGCAAAATACATGTCAAAAGGACTGCAATGATCCAAACTCACACAGGCCAAAACTGCGTTAAGGTTCAGGAGTGTGAACCTTGATAAAAAAAAAAATTCAGTTGTGTGGCGCTTCTATGAACTCTAGTGTTCTTTTCCATTTGGTTTAGTTTGATTTTCATTGACATGGTATGCACGATGTTGTTGGTATTTTAGTTGAGTTTGGTTTTTTGGGGGTTTTTTTGGTTTAGCATGTTTTAAGATTTTTTTCTTATTTTTTTGGTTTCAGTTAAACTATCTCACATTTTAAGCAAGTCGTTTTGATTATAATTTAGCAGCCTATGTTCTGATACAAAGTGATATCAAAACTGCTTGCTTTTAAGATCATAAGCTACTAAACTTTAATATCATGTTTTAATATTTGAACAAGGAATTTTCGGATTCAAAGAAGTAATTTTCATAAAATACAGTAATTAATATTTTAAAGTGGAAAAAAAGTGAAAACATACTGAAGTTAATTGAACATTCTTCAGATAAGCTTTACAACATATGACAGTTTATGTGATATACAGTAGATACATACCTATATAACCAGTATTGCATTGATATGATGACAGAGAGGAGATAGAATACATCATGATGTGCGTGGACGCTAACCAGGACGGTAAGGTAGACTTTAACGAGTTCACCGACCGCTTCCACAACCCAGCCAAGGACATCGGCTTCACCATGGCAGTCCTGCTGACCAATCTGTCAGAGCACATGCCAAATGACCCCAGGTAGAGCTTCGTGACCTCCATTCTCTTCTCACTTGAGATTAATTCCTATTTTGATTCCTAATTAATATAAAATCACAAGAAGGGTCTTTTGGGGGTTTTGAAGTCTCATTTTTATACTTGTGATCTACATGAAATTACAATTAAAGTTTGATGCTTGCAACTTTATATTTTTACAATTTAATTGATGCAAAAGGCAGAATCACATAATAAAGTACATGCATAAAATAAGGAATCTACAGTACAAACATAATATAAGAAGTGTAAAAGACTAACTGGATTATTGTGTAATAAGTAGATGTGAGTGGATTGATGTGTATGTTTGACTTTTATTTATCATCAGACTGGAGAGGTTCCTGGAGAAGGCTCGCTCCGTGCTCGACTACTTTGGGCCGTACCTTGGCAGGATTGAGATCATGGGCAGTGCCAATAAGATAGAAAGGGTCTACTTTGAAATCAAACAGTCTCACATTGACCAGTGGGAGAAGCCCCAAATTAAGGTTAAAAACAAAGCTCGTCCCATTGAAAGTAACACCGAGAGATTATGGTTATGCATATTAAGTCAACATTATTTATTGGATTGGAACTGTTTATTATTTTACTCCACAGGAGTCAAAGAGGTCCTTCCTCCACAGTGTGGTCAATGAGGGAGGGGACAAGGAAAAACTAGAGAGCTTTGTTAATTTCTGTGAAGACACCATTTTTGAAGTAAGAATAGATTCCAGTCTCTATTTGTATTTTTTTTTTAGCTCACCTGAGCCGAAAGCTCAAGTGAGCTATTCTGATCACATTTTGTCCCTCGTCCGTCTGTCCGTCCGTGTGTGTGTCTGTCCGTCTGTAAACTTTTCACATTTTGAACTTCTTCTCTAAAACCACTGGGCCAATTTCAACCAAATATGGCACAAAGCATCCCTATGGAAAGTTGATTATAAATTGCAGAAATGAAAGACTGATCTTTATATAAAACGGAGAAAACATCGAAACTGTAGAAAAAGGGGGGTGCATTTTTAAAAATCTTCTTCTCAAGAACTACTGAGTCAAATTCAACGTAATTTAGCATAAATAATCCTTATGGAAGGGAAAATATAAATTGCAAAAATTATGGGCGAATTCTGTTCCAAATGTAAGTAAATTACGAAAATAAAAATAAAGAGGTAATCGCAATCAATCAGTTTATAACTTCGGGTTCGGTATTTCATTTCGAAAACGAAAGTTCCTTGTTTGAGGCAGCCATGTTTGAATGTTGACACTTAACAAACGGGTCAAACTGACGAAGATGAATTTGCTTGTTGTGCAACATTTTACATGCGAATGGATACTTGAAACATGCTAAATATATTTGTGCCGTTTTCGTGAAGTGAATTGAGGTTATAACTTTCAATGTGTTGACATTTTCACTTTTGACAGTGGTTTTAGGTTGTTTTGATTTTCGTTTCATTTTCGTTTATTATGCTTTTTAACTTGAGGGGAACTATCGCCTGTATTTTGGAATTTTTACGCATGGAATCGAATATACTAGCTTCGGTAAATCAGACAGCTTATTGTTTACCTGCGGAAATTGAGCAAAAGCTGATGCACTTACAACATATTAAATTATAAATACTATACATCCTATTGGTAATTCAGTACAATCTCTATGTAATGGTTGATTAATGCAACGTGTTTTGTTAAGATGATCGGCATTTTCAGTCTAAACGGAAATTGTTTTCACTGCTAGAAATATATAGGCATACATATATTATGAAAAATAAATTGGGCTCTTCCCTTGTTTTAGTGCATGTTTCTTCTGTTTTAATTGTTTACAATTTTCTCTTTAATACTAATCATATTCAGCTGTCAAGTTTCGAATTAAAAGCAGGATACGAAGCTTTACTTGCAGAACTGAGGTCATGCATTTGTTCATTCTGATAGTAAATACCAAGTTTAAAAATCTTAAGTTAAATGTAATAAAATGAACAAAAAATTGAATTGTGAGCTCTGTATCTTGCATATAATTCTACGATTGACGCTGAAATTTTGATTGATCACTAGAAATGTCTCGCTAAATGTTAAATGCTTGTACAAATCAAAGTACTGAAGTACTGAAAGCCGGGCTCTTTTGGTGTGTCTTTATGCATATTGTGTAGTAAAGCTGAAAATCTCTCTCTCTCTCTCTCTCTCTCTCTCTCTCATGCTTTTAATGTCGGCAAAGCGTCAAAGAGTGACCAAATTTTGTAAGCGGCTATAAACAAAAGTATGTCTGTCTAGTAGAAAAAAGTTCAACAGTTGCTGCCTTGAATTTTGCAACAAGCATTATAAATTCAATCCCCATTTCTTCAACGGGCAGCAAAGTAGTTCATAACAATTCATGCGCATTATATGTGTCCAAAATGCATAGTCTTGTTTTTAAAGCACGTTATTAATAAGAAAACTAAGAAAGATAGACAATTTTCGCGAATTTAAAAAAACAAAAACAAAATGCCAGCACTTTTGACAAAGCGTGGCTCTTTGTAACTATTTGGTATAGCGGAAGCTTTTACTTTGACGCTGTTTGGTTTTTTGTTTACATTTGAAGTTGTGCTATTTATAGTAACATTGGCGATTTGCCTGCATAGAGCCAGGACTCTGCTTACAGCAGAGCCCGGCTGAAAAATTAAAAGGATGATATGCTGTAACAACTTTCTGGGGGCCCCTCCTTATACAATGAATTATATGAAATCTACACCAACTTTGATGGTTTTTCAGACACAGTTAAATAAAAACGACCTCTTCAAAACAGTTTAAAACATTACTGTTACAGGGATAAATATAAATGTATTATCCTTATTCTTAAGAAAATATTACAGCGGAAAATCAACTTGATTTGTAGCCATCTGTTAACGTTGATTTTGAATAAACATGAAAGTAAAGGGTGGGCCTTAAAATAGAGAAGGGGGCTAGACCTTGTCAGAAATCTTGACAAGCCAAAAAAAAAAGGGATTTTGAGTTTGGCTATGTCTAATTTTGCAAAGAAAGGGGGGGGGGGGGGGGGGTGGGGCACCCCCCGGTTCCGACGCCTATGCATTGATTAAAATAGCTCTTTCACATATCACATGACAACATTTTTCATTAGAGTGTATTCATTGATTTAGTGATGAAGGTTATAAAACGTCACATGAGTTCACGCCTGGTAAACAACAATCGTTTATATTGCAGAAGACCAATGAAATTTTGGAATGTTTGTAATTTTAGCGCATTGAGGTACAATTTTTAACCGTGTTTTCCAATGGAAAAATCCGGTTAATGAAATGGTGAAAATGGCGGGCAGGCGCTGCCAAAAGGGTACCCTCATAGTACGGATAACTCCTACTACAGTTTTCAAGATAGGAAGTTGTTCTTTTGCAGATCAATTGTACATATATCAGAGGTGTGCATGTTGCTAGGATTTTGATTGCCAATAATTTATGAAAAAAATACCAGCTTTTGAACTAAGTCATATTTGGCAAAATATTGCATATAGGGTACCCTCATTGTACGGAAAACTCATCCTACAGTTCTCAAGATAGGAAATTGTTCTTTTGCAGACCAATTGTACATATATCAGAGGTGTGCTAGGATTTTGATATTTTATGAAAAAAATACCAGCTTTTGACAAAATATTGCATATAGGGCACTCCATTTCATTGGATACAGGTTGACATGGATTATGGATACAGTTAACATAAAAAAAAAACCCCGGTTTGCTGTCACATTGACAGCTTTTAACTTGTTTTCTTTCAAATATAGGAATTTTTTTAATAAAATACAATAACTAGCTAGTAGTTGAAGACGAAAATGTACCTATATGCATGCTCTCATATGTAATTTGATCGTTTTATAAAGTGGGCAGAACTAAAATAAAGGGAATTGGAAGTTAACAGTGTATCCCTACCAAAAATTTAGTTTAATCTTTAGTTTTTGGTAAAAAATGGTATTTCATAAAGTTACAATGTCAAAGATTAAGTGTAGGAAAATAAGTATAAAATTTGGATACTTTATGTTATTCTTTTTTTGTTTTTCTACCGAGGGGCCATATGGCACAGTATCCTTTGAACACCCATATTAAGCCATTGTTGCTCAGGTGAGCGATGTGGCCCCATGTGCCTCTTGTCTTTCATTTGTTAAAGTATGTGATTACATGCTTTTATTATGCAAGATTTTGCTGAAGAGAAATATGTGATATTTTCTAGATGCAACATGCTACAAGTATAAGTGCTGAGGAGCAGAGGATTGCAGCCCTGAGGAGCGGTATGGGAGTGCCTGAAGAAAGTGGAGGAGGGTAAGGAATCAGTAATTATGGCACTAAATGAAAAACTCAGAATTTCTTCTTAATTAACTACTTCACAATCAGTTCATCTACTGACACTGTACAGATTGCTATGCCTGTCTTACACAGAGTGCTGGAGCCACTGCGCTTCACCTGTCGGTTCCTGTTTGGTGCTCTGACCACCTTTCTGTCATTCTTCACCTGGACTAACCTGAAAACAACGTACCAGGCGTTTAAAAGGATGACATGGCCCCAGGTTGTCTGGACCCTCATCAAACTCTGTGTCAAACTGATCTTCACCCTCATCACATTTATATTCCATGTCTTCTGGTAAGCGAGATCACTAAGTCATTTTTTATGACAGGGTAGGATGTGTCTTTTATTTTTTGGAAGGGTAGGAGAGGGGAGAGAATTCCATAAAAACTCTGGCTCTAAATCAAGAGACTTTGTTTACAGCTGATTTATTTTGACAGGACTTTATTGAAGTTTGTTGTGAACATGATGAAGGGTGAACATGATAAAGAGTCTGTTGAAAAGCCAGAAGTCCTAGCTCTTCCAGCACCCTCCTTCTCAGATGACTCTAAGCCTCCACCAGTGCAGAATGGAACTCCAGCTGTTCCAACAGAAGACGAAATGTATGTACTCAGAGAATGCTCAGCGTTCTTTATTTTAAATCCATTCAATATAATTTACATGTTTGAATTTGAATCATCATGGAGAAGGCTTACACAGGCATTGCCTGCTGCCTAATCCATTTATGTAAACTTATTATATTTGCATAATGAAATATGTTCAAATCAAATCGAATTTGAATCATCAATTAACTTTAAATTTGTGATAAAGAAATTGACATTCAGATTATTGTTCCAGCATATATAGTTGGAAACTAGCCTACAAAAATATCACAGGATGAATGACCATCTTTAGTTCTCCTTAAAGATAGCTTAAAGGTGCTTAAAGGTAGCTTAAAGATGATCTTGAAGCCACCTTAAGCTATATGTGCTGCATAAAGGTGGCTTAAAGGCGGCCAAAAGGGGGCTTAAAGAAAGTGTAAAGATGGCTTAAAGTTGCTTAAAGGCAGCTTAAAGACAACCTTAAAGCGACCTTTAAGCCCCCTTTAAGGACAACTTATTGGTCCTTAATGTCCAAGCTTCTTTAAGCCACCTTTAAGCCATTTCTAAAAAAAATCTTTATTCAATATTGTGCTTAATTTACCAACAAAATGTATTAACTTCATGACCATTTAATCAGGTGTGATCAATGTACAAATATATTCAACTTATATTGGAAGTATTTATTTTTTTCAAAACCATAGCTGTTCATCTGGAGAAAAAACACACCTGTTGTGTATATCCTGTATATTCTGTGTTAGTTCCAGGGTTTTTCTGAGGTTAAACAAACAGTAGATTTTAATTATATATAAATGAAGAAATAAAAGCATTTCTAGACACGCGTGCAGCGATTTTAACAAGAACAATTGATTATACATGAACTTGTACAGTAGATAAGTAAATGGTGTATATTAGATAAGTAAATGGTGTATATTCTGTTGCAAGTTTCAATGATTCAAAGACAGAAAAGGTATTAAAATGGTTTTGGTCTAAAAAATACATTGAAAGAAAATTTCAAAATGCCCAAGACAAGCATTGAACCTGGGCCCCTTGGTTTACAAACTTTACCTCGCTTCTTCTATGCCATGGCAACTCATATCTGAATGAAGGTTTTTATACCCTATAAAGCGTTGGCTATTGAATCAATGTAATGTGTGTTTATTTTTTACTTGAAATGTTTTTGACTTCCATTCAGTTTGTAACAATCAATTATATCTTATTTATAAATTACATGCATGCATGTATTTAGAATGAATTACGGTACTTGGTCTTCAGTGAAAAAAATATATTATACCTGATTGGAAACTGTTAGGCTTACTAGTACTTAGTTAATAAATTTAAACCAGGTAGATATATATACATTCACCTAATTTATAACTATGAAATGCAAGGAAGAAGATGAAACTATTTTTTTAATGCATTAATGGAAACTATAAGGGTAATAGTTCTACGCAATTTCACGGTTTTCATGATTATTGCATAATTATTATACATTTACAACAGATCTAGAATAACAAATTAAATGATATATGTTTAATTGTTATGTTCAGTAGTATATTCTCAATATATAACTCTATATAGATGAATAGTCAATAATTGTAGTATTAGCTCGTCCGAAAAATATTGACCGGTCAATATTTTTTTGATATTGACCGGCTAGGAATAATATCTAGAGAGCATTCCCTCTATTTCAAATAATCACCTCTGATTTGTTGATTCGTAGAGGATGACGTAAATAACTCTTCGCGACTCCAAAACAAGATGACGTCATAATAGACAGTCAGCCAAGGCAAGTAAACAACGGACGCGCAAAGCGACGGTGTGCTATCACATCGGATATAAGGATTTGCGAATTACTGTGAAGTAAAATCAGGTAGAACATCTGTTTTGTAATTCTTACGGAATATCACCAGTGACCGTTTGATGCTGAGGATATTTTGGAAATGAACTTTGCACAAAATTGAATTCATGAATGTCTTTGTTGAACTGAGAAAATTACGGCAATCTGTTTTCAATTACTTTCTTAAATTTTGGTTTGTTTCTTCATATAACAAAACAAATGTTGACTGTGTTTTCGGGCAACATTGATTATATTAGCCCCCTTGCAACAAAAATATTGCCTTCTGCTTTGCGTCGGGCAATATTTCGTCCCTCGGGGGCTAATATAATCAATGTTGCCTGAAAAGACAGTCAACATTTGTATGATATTTAATTGTATACATGATTTTTACAATTCATATATCAAATCTATAACAAACGATATCACAAATTACCAGTGATGTGTTTACTGCATGTGGCAATTGCAAATGATGTATACATAAACATGTACATATGATGAACCGGGATTGGTATGTGACATATTATATTACCCCTTATAAATATATTTATATAACTAGACATGATCTCATTGCGAGCAACGAGGAGGTCTTCCGTCTGATTTTAGAATTTGAGATATATGTTTAATTTTGATTTTCCTATTTAACAGCTAAACATGATTTAAAATAGAAAAACAGGGTCTACATTCTAAGGTCCAGATACTATTTTGTTTCATGTGTAAGATGTTTAGAAAATCGTCACCGTTCTTGAGATATCTGAGAAAAAACATTTTAGGGACCGTTCCCTTATCTCCTTATTTGGGCCGCTGAACCATATTTGAAGTTTGTATGTTGTTAAGAACACTATTTTGAGCATCTTTTCTTCAATACTGCATTTCAAAATAATTTTCCTTTTTGAGATATAGGTGATCAAAATTTTGGACTTTTGACCCCTTAAAAACACTAATTGCGTAACACGAGAAATTCATTATATTGTATGGGTACATAACAGTAAGATTAACATTTTTGCTTCTATAACCTATTGCAAAATATCCCTCAGTAAAGAGCTATAACTAAAATATTTTACACCCGTCTAAGTTCTTGATTTTAGGGGCCAGCCCCTTTTTAGCTCACCTGATCTGAAAGCTCAACTGAGCTTTTCTAATCAAAATTTGTCCGTTGTCTGTCGTCGTTGGCGTTGGCGGCGTTGTAAACTTTTAACATTTTCTTCTTCTCCAGAACCGCTGGGCAGATTTCAACCAAACTTGGCACAAAGCATCACTTGGTGAAGGGGATTCAAGTTTGTTCAAATGAAGGGCCACACCCTCTTAAAAGGGGAGATAATTTTGAATTTTTGAAAATTTGTTGGTATTTTTCAAAAATCTTCTTCCTCTTGATCAAGAAAAGCTGTAACTTGTATGGAAGCATCCTCAGGTAGTGTAGATTCAATTTTGTTCAAATCATAGTCCCTGGGGGTAGGGCGGGGCCACAAGGGGTGGTATCAAGTTTTGCATAGGAATTAATAGAGAAAATCTTTAAAAATCTTCTTCTCAAAAACTACTAGGCCAGAAAAGCTCAAATTAGAGTTGAAGCATATCCTCAGGTAGTGTTAATTCAAGTTTGTTCAAATCATAGTCCCTTGGGGTAGGGCAGGGCCACAAGGGGTGGTATCAAGTTTTGCATAGGAATTAATAGAGAAAATCTTTAAAAATCTTCTTCTCAAAAACTACTAGGCCAGAAAAGCTCAAATTAGAGTTGAAGCATATCCTCAGGTAGTGTTAATTCAAGTTTGTTCAAATCATAGTCCCTGGGCGTAGGGCAGGGCCACAATGGGGGGATAAATTTTTACAAAGGAATATTTTGAGAAAATCTTTAAAAATCTTTTTTTTTTAAACTATTTGGCCAGGAAAGCTCAAATTTGAGTGGAAGCATCCTCAGATAGTATAGATTAAAGTTTGTTTAAATCATAGTCCCCTGGGGTAGGGGAAGGCCACAGTGTGGGATGAATTTTTACATAGAAATACATGTATATAGAAATTTTTTTTAAAAATCTTCTTTTAAAAGATATTAGGCCAGAAAAGCTTAAACATGTGTGGAGGCATCATCAGGCAGTGTAAATTCAAGTTTGCTAAATCATCGTCCCTGGGGGTAGGGTGGGGCGGCAATGGCGGGATGAATTTTTACATAGGAATATATAGAGAAAATCTTTAAAAATATTCTGGGAAAGTTTTCAGTCCAAAAAGAAGTAACTTGTGTGAAAGCACAGTTGTGCAGATTAAAGTTTGATGAAACCATAATTCCTTAGAGAAAAGTGGGGCCACAAAATGGAGGCGGGGTGTTTATTTTCCTATAGATACAACAACAAAAGGTTCTTGGTATTTACCCAAAAAAATATGTGGATAAAAAGTGGCAGATTAAATTTTTTTTTTAGCAAGATCTTCTGTACTTAGTTGTCAAGATATTTTGATTTCGATACTGTAATGCTAATTTGATCATAGTTAAGGCTAATGTTGCTCAGGTGAGCGATGTGGCCCCTGGGCCTCTTGTTGTTGGTATTAAATGAAAGGTCACTTAAAACTACACACATTTTGTTCAACAAGTGTTTACAAATTTGTTACCATTTTTGAGATAGACCCCTTATCTCCTTATCGTGGCCGTTTAACGAAATTTTGAGGGTTGAATATTGTTGAGTATGTCATTTTGAGCATCTTTTCTTCTATACTGCTTTTCAAAATATGTTTCCTTTACCAGATATAGATGATCAAAGTTTTTAACTTCTGACCCCTAAAACTCTCTAATAAGTCATACATGAGAAAATCATTATATTGTATGGGTACATAACAGTAAGATTAACATTTTTGCTTGTATAATCTATCACAAAATATCCCTCAGTAAAGAGCTATAGATATAAGACATTGGACCCCTCTGGAACCCTGGTGTTAGGGGCCAGCCCCTGTTTTTTGATTTTACATGAAATCCTTTGTTAATAATAATTTACATTACATGTCTTAACAAAATATTTTTCAAAAAAGAGATAAACAAAGAAAACCACAAAAATTCAATGTTTTTTTAATCTCAATTTTTGGGTCCAGGCGAGCTTCGGCGCTTTTCGAGATAAATATGATTGAAGACCTTCATGCACAACTTCAGTCTTTTGTCTACCAACCCTGAAAATTTCAAATTAATATCTGCAATAATGAAAGAGGAGTTCCACTGACAAAATACCCCTTTAAAAATCATAAAATCGATATCTCAAAAACGGAAGTGATGTCATCAATGAAAAAATTTTCCAACCAGGTTCAGATCAATACCTATCGATCTGAAAGTTTCATAAAAATCAAATGAGCTGTAGCTGAGAAATGGCATGCACAAAATTAGTAAGAAAAAAAAATAATAATAGGGAAGAAGAAACCTAAGAAAAACGGAAGACCTTAATTAACCCTCATTTACGATTACTGGTAC